>NC_140180.1:87817914-87992914 GCF_963971535.1 Notolepis coatsorum
GCTGTGAGTCTGTAGGGGGGGGGGAGTTGTGCTGTGAGTCTGTAGGGGGGGGGGGGGGTTGTGCTGTGAGTCTGTAGGGGGGTTGTGCTGTGAGTCTGGAGGGGGGGTTGTGCTGTGAGTCTGTAGGGGGGGGGAGTTGTGCTGTGAGTCTGTAGGGGGGGGGAGTTGTGCTGTGAGTCTGTAGGGGGGGGGTGTGCTGTGAGTCTGTAGGGGGGGGGTTGTGCTGTGAGTCTGTAGGGGGGGGGAGTTGTGCTGTGAGTCTGGAGGGGGGGGGGAGTTGTGCTGTGAGTCTGGAGGGGGGGGGGAGTTGTGCTGTGAGTCTGGAGGGGGGGGGAGTTGTGCTGTGTGTCTGTAGGGGGGGGGGGGGGTTGTGCTGTGTGTCTGTAGGGGGGGGGGTTGTGCTGTGTGTCTGTAGGGGGGGGGTTGTGCTGTGTGTCTGTAGGGGGGGGGTTGTGCTGTGAGTCTGTAGGGGGGGGGGAGTTGTGCTGTGAGTCTGTAGGGGGGGGGGTTGTGCTGTGAGTCTGTAGGGGGGGGGGGGTTGTGCTGTGAGTCTGTAGGGGGGGGGGGGGTTGTGCTGTGAGTCTGGAGGGAGGGGGGGGTTGTGCTGTGTGTCTGTAGGGGGGGGGGGTTGTGCTGTGTGTCTGGAGGGGGGGGGGTACTGGTCGTGTAGCGTGAGTGGCCCACAGTGGTCTTAATGATGTACTTTGATATTCAGTGCCATTATGGTGTTAATAGTGACAAGTGTTATACATTTTATGATTCAGGGGATCAATATCAATGTCCCTCTCTGCAACTTATCCTAATTGCATAGTTACACACATGAATCATCAACAGGTGATTTTCATTCAAGCTGCACAATTAATTATATAGTCATCAGATCAATTGATACAAGAATACTTCAAACCATAGCTTCAAACGCATCAAATCCTTCACTATGATTGTCATCATCACTGTCCCAGTTATCTGTCTGAGTCCTTTTCATTTATATTATCTGGATTGTCCTCAACATCCACAACAAGTTATGTTGCTTGTTGAACGTTATGCCTCTTTTCATGTCTTTTTAATAATAATAATAATAATAATAATAATAATAATAATAATAAATTCAATTTGTAACGCACTTTATATTTGTGACAATCTCAAAGTGCTACATGAAAGGAGGTAAAGATACAACATTATTTTTATAAAATCAATTAAAATGAATAAAACAACCAATGAAATGGAAGAAACATTCAGATACAAATTTAATAAAAAATAAATAAAAAAACAACACACAACACAAGGCATCGGTCGGTCTATTTAGGCAAATGCCTTGTTAATAAAAAAATAAATGCTTTTTGTCATTTTATTATAATAGGTACAAGCTCCCCTCTCTATCCTCTGTTATGAGTGACCAGCGCGAGTCTGTCTGAATCTGTGGAGATTCCAGCGCAGAGCGCACTGGACTATAGAGAAACAATATGGATTTCCCATTGGTCCTCCCAGCCCATGTGACCATTTCTAGCATTTACATAGGCTATAGGCTAAAAGCTCCAGGCATAGATACATATTGTAGATGGTGGGGAATTATGAGCCTGAATAGTGAGCTTGTGGGTGACAGCCTGTGGGTGACTGAGACAGACTTTCAACTCAACCAGAGAGAAGTGAATCTCCTGATTCAGATACAATTAAAAACCATCTATGATAAAGCTAGTCTTTATCATAGACGGTTCGAAAGATGTTTAATGTTATGCAACACATGTCTAGAGAGGGAACACTCGGTTTAGAGAGGGACTCAAGGACACTGGACATACATATACATTTAAAATTAAATGGTAAATAAATGGTAAATGGTTGCATTTATATAGCGCTTTTATCCAAAGCACTTTACATATTTTGTTCCTCACATTTGACCCATTCACTCACACATTCACACACCGACGGCGGAGGCGACCATGCGAGGTGCCGACCTGCTCATCTGGAGCAGTTAGGGGTTAAGTGTCTCGCTCAAGGACCCGTGCCATGCTGGAGATAGATAGGGTTCGGTTTAGGGTTAGCTCACTGTCTCCTCTGCCCCCCCTCCCTCACTGTCTCCTCCCTGTCTCCTCTGTCCCCCCTCCCTCACTGTCTCCTCTTTCCCCCCTCCCTCACTGTCTCCTCTGCCCCCCCTCCCTCACTGTCTCCTCCCTGTCTCCTCTGCCCCCCCTCCCTCACTGTCTCCTCCCTGTCTCCTCTGTCCCCCCTCCCTCACTGTCTCCTCCCTGTCTCCTCTGCCCCCCTCCCTCCCTGTCTCCTCTGCCCCCCCTCCCTCCCTGTCTCCTCCCTGTCTCCTCTGCCCCCCCTCCCTCACTGTCTCCTCCCTGTCTCCTCTGCCCCCCCTCCCTCCCTGTCTCCTCTGCCCCCCTCCCTCACTGTCTCCTCCCTGTCTCCTCTGCCCCCCTCCCTCACTGTCTCCTCCCTGTCTCCTCTGCCCCCCTCCCTCACTGTCTCCTCCCTGTCTCCTCTGCCCCCCCTCCCTCACTGTCTCCTCCCTGTCTCCTCTGTCCCCCCTCCCTCACTGTCTCCTCCCTGTCTCCTCTGCCCCCCCTCCCTCACTGTCTCCTCACTGTCTCCTCTGCCCCCCTCCCTCCCTGTCTCCTCTGCCCCCCTCCCTCACTGTCTCCTCACTGTCTCCTCTGCCCCCTCCCTCACTGTCTCCTCACTGTCTCCTCTGCCCCCCTCCCTCACTGTCTCCTCCCTGTCTCCTCTGCCCCCCCTCCCTCACTGTCTCCTCCCTGTCTCCTCTGCCCCCCCTCCCTCCCTGTCTCCTCCCTGTCTCCTCTGCCCCCCTCCCTCACTGTCTCCTCTGCCCCCCCTCCCTCACTGTCTCCTCACTGTCTCCTCTGCCCCCCCTCCCTCCCTGTCTCCTCTGCCCCCCCTCCCTCACTGTCTCCTCCCTGTCTCCTCTGCCCCCCCTCCCTCACTGTCTCCTCCCTGTCTCCTCTGCCCCCCTCCCTCACTGTCTCCTCCCTGTCTCCTCTGCCCCCCTCCCTCACTGTCTCCTCCCTGTCTCCTCTGCCCCCCCTCCCTCACTGTCTCCTCCCTGTCTCATCTGTCCCCCCCTCACTGTCTCATCTGTCCCTCCCTCACTGTCTCATCTGCCCCCCCTCCCTCACTGTCTCATCTGTCCCCCCTCTCACTGTCTCATCTGCCCCCCCCCCCTCACTGTCTCATCTGTCCCTCCCTCACTGTCTCATCTGCCCCCCCTCCCTCACTGTCTCATCTGTCCCCCCTCTCACTGTCTCATCTGCCCCCCCCCCTCACTGTCTCATCTGTCCCTCCCTCACTGTCTCCTCTGTCCCCCCTCTCACTGTCTCATCTGTCCCTCCCTCACTGTCTCATCTGCCCCCCTCCCTCACTGTCTCATCTGCCCCCCTCCCTCACTGTCTCATCTGCCCCCCCCCCTCACTGTCTCATCTGCCCCCCCTCCCTGTCTCCTCTGTCCCCCCTCCCTCACTGTCTCATCTGTCCCCCCTCTCACTGTCTCATCTGTCCCTCCCTCACTGTCTCATCTGCCCCCCCTCCCTCACTGTCTCATCTGTCCCCCCTCTCACTGTCTCATCTGCCCCCCCCCCTCACTGTCTCATCTGTCCCCCCTCTCACTGTCTCATCTGCCCCCCCCCCTCACTGTCTCATCTGTCCCCCCTCTCACTGTCTCATCTGCCCCCCCCCCTCACTGTCTCATCTGTCCCCCCTCCTCACTGTCTCATCTGCCCCCCCCCCCTCACTGTCTCATCTGTCCCCCCTCTCACTGTCTCATCTGCCCCCCCCCCCCCCCTCACTGTCTCATCTGTCCCCCCTCTCACTGTCTCATCTGCCCTCTCCTCACCGTCTCCATCTCGCCTGCCCCCCCCCTCCATCACTGTCTCATCTGCCCCCCCCCTCACTGTCTCATCTGTCCCCCCTCTCACTGTCTCATCTGCCCTCTCCTCACCATCTCCATCTCGCCCCCCCCCCCCCTCTTCACCCTGTCTCCGGGCTACACAGCTGCCAGTGTTTGGCGATGTCAAAGCTTCAGGGATGGTGACTGCCTCACACTGATACACGGCAACTTTGTCACAATCAGACAAGCTAATTAGCCTCGAGTGTTGAGATTAAGCGCCCGGCGGTTAGGGAGAGGCATAACAGCACACGTGAGAGAGAACATGGCATCAATGTAAGGCTGGGAAATATATCCATGTATCCATGTATACCATGACTCATTTCTGATTACTTTGTAGGTTTCCATTAAAAGTTGATAACGGAAATATTAACTTTGATGATGTGCGGATATCTACTGTCAGCGGCTCTTGTATAGAGAGAGTCACTGAGTATAAATATCTTGGCCTGTGGCTTGACGAGAAATTTACATTTAAGTTCCATGTGGACAATCTTGCCTCTCAACTGTGACAGAAAATTGGTTTCCTGTACAGAAACAGATCCAATTTTCCTCTATTTAGTAGAATTGTTGAATCAGTCTTCTTATCAGTTTTGGATTATGGTGATACAATTTATAAGCATGCTGCGGCATCAACTCTTAAACCTCTGGATTCTGCATATCACTCAGCTCTTAGGTTTATTACTGGTGACAGATATGATACTCACCATTGTGTCCTGTATGATAGGGTGGGTTGGCCTTCTCGCAACAAACACTGGTATTTATTTATTTTTAAAGCCCTTATTGGTAAACAACCTGTTTATATCTCTTCATTGTTAGATTGTAATATTGGAACCTATTCAACTCGATCGAATGACTGGATGGTTCTTAGGGTCCCTCAAGTTTGTTCTGATCTAAGGAAGTCAGCCTTTTCCTTTGATGCCTCTAACTCATGGAATGTCCTCCAACTCTCTCTGAAATTGGAGGTTCTCCCTTCCCTTGGAATGTTTAAACGTATGATTTCAGACCATTGTGTGACTACCTGTAACTGTTTTAGCTGATATTTTAAAATGATTTTAAACATTTTTATTTTACTCTGGTGTTTAATTTTCTGTGAATATTGCTTGTATTATGTACTGTTTACAATCGTCGTTTCTGTAAATGAGAGAAACCTCAGAAGCTTACGATTTTAAATAAAGGTTGAAATGAAAATTCCAACCAAACGGGCTGATCACCGTTCTAAATGAATGGGCTGACTACATAGTGGGGGTCGATACTGGGCCCCATCCTCTTTTTATTATATATGTTGCCCTTAGGCTCAATCATTGCAAAGCATAATATGTCCTTCCATTGCTTTGCCGACGATGTGCAGATCTATTTACCCCTACAAGCAAAAGGCAAGGTCACAATTCAACCACTGTTAGATTGCCTGGCTGATATTAAATTATGGATGAGTACAAACTTTCTCAACTTAAACGAGCGCAAAACAGAGATAATTTTATTTAGTAATGATTCACCTGACCCTACAGCCATTGCCCTAGGCCCCCTGGGCTCAAATATCCGCTCCTCTGTCAGAAACCTCGGAGTAATCTTCGACAGAAATTTTAAATTTGATAAGCAGATAAGGTTTTTTTCACCTCAGACTCCTAGCCAAGACCAAACCATACCTCTCCCAGAAGGATCTGGAAAGGGTGATCCATGCCTTTATCTCAACCCGGCTGGATTACCGCAATGCGTTGTATGTCGGCATTGACCAGTTGCTGCTCCGTCGCCTGCAACTGGTACAAAATGCGGCTGCCCGCCTGCTTTCCGCTACCAGGAAACGTGACCACATTACACCAGTTCTGGGTTCTCTCCACTGGCTCCCCGTCCGTTTCCGTATTGATTTTAAACTTTTACTGACTGTTTTTAAAGCACTACACGGGCTGGCTCCACCGTACCTAGCTGAGCTCCTACATCACCCCACCCCATCCAGAGCCTTAAGGTCTGCTGACCAGCTGCTGCTGGAGGTGCCTAGGACCAGGCTAAAAACCAGGGGAGATAGAGCCTTTTCTGCTGCTGCCCCCCGACTCTGGAACAGCCTCCCCCCACATAAGATCTGCCCAGAGCCTAGAGGTTTTTAATCCTTGCTCAAAACACACCTCTTCTCCCTGGCCTTTGACCAGAGCTAGCCCAGCATCTATACATGACGTCCGCTGTCACTCTGCACTTTTTATCAATTTTTTTTGTCTCTTTTATTGCACTTTGCCCTTGCTTTCCTATATGTACTGTACTCTACCTTTTTTGTAATTCTAGTGTATTTTTATTGCATTGTATGTGTTTTTACCATGTTGTGAAGCACTTTGGTTTGGCTGTTAGTCATTTGTAAACGTGCTATATAAATAAAACTGACTTGACTTGACTAGTGTGGACTCGCTACATGATATCCTGCCATGGTCAGAAAGATAATGTTATGCTAGGCATTCCGGCCTCTAGCATTGCATACGGTTTGCAAACAGTGAGTAAAAATACACCATGACAGTACATACAGTGTATAGGGGGGTACATTAGACAGCTGGATAGCTATCTAAGCTTTGTGTTAAACACATTCTTACATCATTGGTCACTATTTGCAAACCGTATACAACTCTAGCTAATAAACTACTTCCAGGTATTATTCAGATCATTGAGTGTTAATGTTGAATGCAAAACACATGGAAACATGAATAAATGCTCCTAATTGTATTTGAATCTTTGGCCATCAGCCATGGTATAAGCGGGATAATGCCCTTTGAGCTCTACATTAACATAATAATAATAATAATAATAATAATAATAATAATAATAATAAAATAATAATAATAATAATAATAATAATAATAATAATAATAATAATAATAATAATAATAATAATAATAATAATAATAATAATAATATTATCTTAAATTTATATAGCGCATTTCAGGAGACCCAAGGCGCTTAACAGCTAATGGAGGGGGACAGGGAACAACGTAACAACAAAATATTAATCAAAAGGAAAGAAAAGAAAGAAAACGAAAGAAAAAAGGGAAATCAGGCAGAGTCATTTACAAATTTGGTGAAAAGGTGGGTTTTGAGTTGGGATTTGAAAGAGTGCAGGGATGTTTGGAGGGAGTGAGTTCCAGAGGGTGGGTGCGGCCACAGAGAAGGCTCTGGGACCAACAGTCCGCATGTTGGTGGTGGGGATGGAGAGGAGACCGGAGTCAGAGGACCGCAGTTTCCGGGGCGGGATGTAGGGATGGAGGAGGTCCATCCGGGGGGCAAGGGAGTGAAGGGCTTTGTAGGTGATGAGGAGGATTTTGAAATTGATGCGGGACTTGACTGGAAGCCAGTGGAGGTGGATGAGGGTGGGGGTGATGTGGTGCCAGGACTTGGTGCGGGTGAGAACCCTGGCAGCAGAATTTTGGACATATCTTCATTTTATCTTCATATCTTCATTTTAATGTTCTCTGCCTCGTCATAAAAATAATTATGTTAAAGTGAAGTTTGTTGGGCTTTATCCCTTACATAATAAAATATCATCCCACTGTGATATAGTATTGTGGATAAAAAAAATGATATTGTTAATTGTGATACACAATTCTGCTGTCTAAATCGATGCTGAAAAGCAAATAGATAGATTTCTCACTACATGATTTCTTCTGTTTCAATGCTTCTCATTACCACACAGGAGGACCAATATGACACGCATCGATTGGATGATCAGACATGTGACTTTCCATACCGTAGATATCGTAATATATATATCAATATCGGAAAAAGGGGCTCCTGAATGTCGTGATATTGGCTTTTCCCCATATCACCCAAATCCAAATCGATTATAAAGAAGATAATGTAATAATGCAGGGGCCCGCGGATGAAAGGTGTATAACCTGTGTGCTTGGGAAGCCACTTGATATTCAGAATAACAAACTCGGCTGTGACAAAGTCTAGAGACGCGCGCTGATAGTTTAGATTGCATTAACACTTGACGTCGGCGACTCAAGACAGTCGATGTGCTGAGCCTTTCTAATCGTTAGGCGTTATCAGTGACAAGCAGCACTAATGAGAAGCCGAGCATGTGTCGCGGTGGCAGGCGTGTGCGGAGACATCCCTGCTTTATTAGGACTTAGACGACGCATCCGTCCTATTGCAATGGATTAACGCTTTCAGGTGTACGACATCTCACATGGCAGATAGAATGACATGTTCTAATGAGGATGTAACAAAGGCTACTGGACCCTTGAAGGATACAGTAGGAGCGCCTAGATACTACTAATAATAATAATAATAATAATAATAATAATAATAATAATAATAATAATTATTATTATTATTATTATTATTATTATTATTATTATTATTATTATTATTATTATTATTATTATTATTATTATTATTATTATTATTATTATTATTATTATTATTATTATTATTATTATTATTATTATTATTATTATTATTATTATTATTAATAATAATAATAATAATAATAATAATAATAATAATAATAATAATATTATTATTATTATTATTATTATTATTATTATTATTATTATTATTATTATTATTATTATTAATAATATATTAATAATAATAATAATAATAATAATAATAATAATAATAATAATATTAATAATAATAATAATAATAATAATAATAATAATAATAATAATAATAACTTTATTTGTATAACACCTTTCATACAAAGATTGCAGCTCAAAATGCTTCACAGCAGTAAAAAAAGACATAAATGAGCAATGCATACATATGAAATATCATTGGTTACACACATAAAACTAGCATAAAAAAGATAGTAGCAAGGTAAGGCAAATCACAGTTTTTCACATTAGGATCTAACATCCCAATAGGCCTCTCTGTTTACGGTTTGATTCAGTTTTAATATAGGCACATTAGGCAGTAATAAAAAGAATAAAATAGAATAGACAATAGTAAAAAAGAAAGTGCAATATAATAGTTAGTAAAATAGCGAACTAATTTACAATACAATCATAGATCAAAAGATCATAGGTTGAATGAATGAATGAATGAATGAATGAATGAATGAATGAATTAATGAATGAATGAATGAATTAATTCATGAATTAATAAATTCCGTTAATAACTACACACCCTCAAGACCCCTCCACTCTATATCGTCTGGCCGCCTCAGACCCACTCCTATCCGAGCTCTGGGAGGGTCATCAAAGAGAAGCCGCCTATTCTCGGTCCTCGCTCCACAATGGTGGAACAAACTTCCCACCACAGTTAGGACAGCCGAAACCTGACTAATCTTTTGCTGTCGACTAAAAACACACTTCTTCAATCAATATCTGAAATGAAAAAAAATGAAAAACACTAACCTTCTTACTGTCCTATACTACCATGCACTCCTCCTACTATACTAATATGTCTTATGTCTATGCACTCAATACTGCAGCACCCAAGTTTCAGCACTGTTTGATGAACATTGTTACTCAGCTGTAAGAGTTGTTCCCTTCCTGCTGACTTGTCGTACAGAACTTGTAAGTTGTTTTGGATAAAAGTGTCAAGCTAAATGACTAAATGTAAACTCCATGTTGCAGTCTGAAAAAGTTGTGTGCACATCCTGACTGGTGGCTTTATTATCTACGGCACAGTGGGGGTCCGGCCCCAGTGGGTGTCCGGCCCAGACAGACGTGTAAATGTCACTTCATGCACAGGATTTGGGGGGATCTCCTCGAGCCGCTAGTAAACCAAGCATGGAGAGATACACTTGAGATGTTAAATCCTTTAGCTCAAGACTGGCCTGATGGTGAGACACTGACGACGGCGGCAAACAGGAGGATTAATTTTCTAAAACGGGATATTGCTTATTCTGACCATGAGTGCAAGCAGTGGGCGGAAAATAACTAGTTTTTTGACGCTGTTGTGTCTCAGTGGTACAAACAGCCCTTTTCAGCTATGATGGGTAAGTGTCTATATCGTAGAATAGATACTTGCCATTGCGGGCCATTAGTCTCTCTTTAAATCATGAGAACTCATGAGAAAATAACAAACAGAAGCGTTGTAGATTAGTTTCCGAGGAGGAGGTTGAGATAATGGAAATTTTATCAAGCACAACGCTCAGCAGTCCAATATGACACATTAGTAACAAGCAAGCAATGCCTTCATATGTTGTATAATTGAAGAACTGCTAATGTACATAAATGAAACAAGTTAAACAAACAAGGAACACATTGTTAGATTCTGATGGTTCAGCCAGTATCACTTCTTCATCTGTTTGGCTTGTGTTATCACCTCTGCATCGTTGTCGTCGTGTAGTGTCTGCGTTGTGTTTATTTCCCTCTGTCTTGTCATACTGGCTGTGCAATCTTTGTCATTCCCCTTTAATGCAACTCCGTAACCATAAGTATTCACCACCTTCGTAAGAATTCGAAACTTGACAGCGGAATACCTTTCTCAGAAAAACGTTGTTTATTCCATAAACAAAACCTCATAATCAGATGGGAACCAATTCGTATTGTCCTTGAATATTCTAAAGATCTCTCCTTTCACCCCGCTCGGTGATAATCGCGGCCTGGTGGTTATTCCAAAAGCCTGTCATCGTGGCACTTCTCTAGTGCTGCCCCCCCCCCCCTCTCTGTGATGGGAGGAGGGAGCCGTCTCAAAGTCTCTGATGGTTCCTCTTCTTTGTGGTTCGTTTCTCAGTCTGACTTACACCCGGAAGAAACTCACTTTTCTATATTCTCACCCTAGCAAGAATATAACCGGCCTCTCTCCTCATGTGACACGCTGTAATGGCAACGGTTTTTAACCTTTAACACACATCAAACTGCCGTTTCATTAATGTCAAACCTCTCTCTCTGACCATTGTGCCTGCGGCGGCTCTTATCAGTTGTTGTGTTCTGATGGAATGCAAACATTCTGCTCGCTGCTAACACTGACTGCCTCCTGCCTCTAAACCGCTTCCTCCACCGTCACCAGGCACAGCTACCTCTCTGACCTGGCACCGTTAGATGCTGTCATCTCGCCCCCAATCTATACATCACATACATTGAATTTCAACATGTACTTGAACACACATACTATACTATACTATACTATACTATACTATACTATACTATACTATACTATACTATACTATACTATACTATACTATACTATACTGGTCAATCACTATAATTACTGTTGGTATTAGCTTAATATGGTTGGACTTAGATTTTTATAAGGCATGCGTTGTAAAATTGATTGCTGGTTGGTCACCAAGTTATTGGCTAAACATATGTACAACGTTATACATAATAGAAGTAGATACAAGTACTTTACATAAGCTTTCTGCTCAACACGTGGTGGAGTGGACTGCTACTATAATACCGCCATACCGCTCGCTTCATCCGCCATTGCTGTATACAAATATAATGCGCCACGAGAGACTTAGCAGGACTGACATGCAGAGCACTGGGGACGGAATCCTCGTTCGCTCCGACATGGCTCAGTCGCTTGTCTGATTGATTTGACCATTTCATAATAAATTATAATAAAGAAAACGCCAGCTCTGCCACGGCAGTAAGTTCATACATAAATGGAGGAGTCAGGATAACACAATAAAGCCCTGAGGCTTCTTTCCACTGTGGTCCACAGCACCGGGTCATTAATGAAACACACATCAGAACACCGTCGTGCCTGTTTATCAATTAGCATCCGCCCGGCTTGAAGTGACTGAGAACGAGGGCCGCTCTTCTCTCCCGTTTTGGCCGCTTGACATGGAACGTTCGGATCGCTGCCAGCGACCCCAAGGTCACTGCCATACCCCATCAGTGTCCTGGCTACGGCCGAGCAGATGGCCACGTCTTAAGCTGTTCCCCTCTGGAGAGTTCGGCCAGGGTCTGGCTCATCGGCAGCCATGTACAGATTGGGTCCGGACAGAGGTGCTAATGGTGAAAGAGGAGGTGTTGGCAGGAATGGGGGGTCGGTGGTGGTGGAGGGGGTGGGGGGGGTTTGGGCAGAATCTGAGCGAGCCTCACGCCGTCTGGGAGGCCCAGTTCTCATTAAAATATATTTCCAGTGGCCAGAGTTTAGAGCTCGGACAGACCCACCAGCTGCTGGCCTGGAACGGAGCCTCTGGAGTCATGACACAGTGTCTTATGTCTGGACACACTGGTAGAGCTCAGCGATCCTCTGGAGTCATGACACATTGTCTTATGTCTGGACACACTGGTAGAGCTCAGCGATCCTCTGGAGTCATGACACAGTGTCTTATGTCTGGACACACTGGTAGAGCTCAGCGATCCTCTGGAGTCATGACACAGTGTCTTATGTCTGGAGATACTGGTAGAGCTCAGCGATCCTCTGGAGTCATGACACATTGTCTTATGTCTGGACACACTGGTAGAGCTCAGCGATCCTCTGGAGTCATGACACAGTGTCTTATGTCTGGAGATACTGGTAGAGCTCAGCGATCCTCTGGAGTCATGACACAGTGTCTTATGTCTGGACACACTGGTAGAGCTCAGCGATCCTCTGGAGTCATGACACAGTGTCTTATGTCTGGAGATACTGGTAGAGCTCAGCGATCCTCTGGAGTCATGACACAGTGTCTTATGTCTGGAGACACTGGTAGAGCTCAGCGATCCTCTGGAGTCATGACACAGTGTCTTATGTCTGGAGATACTGGTAGAGCTCAGCGATCCTCTGGAGTCATGACACAGTGTCTTATGTCTGGAGACACTGGTAGAGCTCAGCGATCCTCTGGAGTCATGACACAGTGTCTTATGTCTGGACACATATATACCTCTGGAGTCATGTACCTTGTATTGTATTGTATGATTGAATACACAGTGGAAAGGTAGACCAAGTTAGTGTTGTTACTGCACATTAGCAAAGGTAGAAACAAAAATAATAATAACATGAATAACAGATGCATGCATTATTTGGGTGGAATGGCTTGCAATGTACTGCATCAATCCGGTGGTTGTAGCTGGAATGTGACAGTATTTCTCAACATTGTATTTTGGAACATTGTTATAATGGACTTTTCTTTCTCATTATGCTCCAGCCGGAACAATTTCCTTTTTGTTGACAAAAATGCTGGCTAAGTAAACCCTGAAAAGTATGATTAAGCATAACTCAGCAGAAAAAGCTGCAGAGGCATAATATTATTCAGACCAGAAGGTTTTAATCACAGATGTGATTCAACTGCACGTTGTTTTTCTTGCCCACACCTCTGCCGAGGTTGTATATTAAGGTAGCCATTATATCATTGCAATCAGTATCACGATTATATTATTAACCTGATCGAGTGATTGTCAAGTGATTTTGTTTGTGGATGATTTTGTTCGAATACATTTGAAGACTGTGTTTGAAGGTGCACTTGGTTATGTATCTCAGGACTAATGATGAAGTGGTTGTTAATTATATCGAAAGACAAAAGACTGAAACAGTTCTTTGTTAAGGGTTTATTGTAATGAGGGGTAGAACCTGATAAGCATCTGGCTTCTTCCTATTCTTCTTCGGACAAGAGACTGTTTTTTTTTCTTTTTTTTTATCTTTTCATCGTTATCTTTTGATTATTTTATAGTGTTCAAAATAAACTGTTCATTGATTCATCTTGTTTTCCCCAGAACCATTTTACAGCCATAATGTCTATGTTATTGCTGTAAGCTACAGTGTATATCACCTCTCCCTCCCTCACACCCGCTGGCGATCCTTTTCAGATGCAGTGCACGGAAACGTCCATCTGCTTGGCCACGGCCACTGAGCGCTCTTCATAAGCCGTCATCCCTTAGAGGCAAAGCCAATAGATTTCTCTGGCATCTCTCTCTCTCTCTCTCTCTCGCTCTCTCTCTCTCTCTCTCTCTCTCTCTCTCTCTCTCTCTCTCTCTCTCTCGCTCTCTCCGTCTCTCTCCGTCTCTCTCCCTCTCTTTCTCTCTCTGTTCTCCATCCATCTCGCTCTCTCCCTCTCCCTCTCCCTCTCTCTCTCTCTCTCTCTCTCTCTCTCTCTCTCTCTCTCTCTCTCTCTCTCTCTCTCTCTCTCTCTCTCTCTCTATCTATCTCTCTCTCTCTCTCCCTCTCTCTCTCTCTCCCCCTCTCTCTCCTCTCTCTCTCTCCTCTCTCTCCCTCTCTCTCCCTCTCTCTTCTCTCACCCAAAATGCTACCCTGAAAGACGTCGAGGCAGCTATTTCCAACAATGCACAATCTAGGCGTCACTGACTGAGAAATAACTTCCCAGCGCTGGATCTCTCCATTAGCGTATCTAAAAGGCACAGCCTGGAGACAAGATCAATGCTAGGAGGGGCTTCCATTATCTTAGAAATGCCGGCACGACACTGAAGACTCACAGCCGTAATCAAATCTTTTGTTCCCCGGTCCTCGACCCGCGGTCCATTTGCAGTGTGTACGTGAGTGTCTGTGTGAGATAGCACAGAGGGCCGTGGAGAGCAGAACAAAAGACACAGAGGGGACGTGGTAATAATTTATTGCCGGCTCTTTTCTCCTCCTCTCTTGTTCTTGGCACTTACCTCTCTTTCCCTGTGTCTGGGTCTCAGCTCAGGCCACATATGGCTGCTGTTTCCACTTGAAGCGTTGAAATACGAAGACGCCAACTAAATGAACCGAATCGCAGACACGTTGCTGTGCAAATCGAGCACTGGCTGCTAGACAACAGCTGAAATCCATGAGGCCCTACGTGCAATTAACTGCATTTGCCCCTTTGTTTAACCCTTTCACTACCACACTACAGAAGGTTAACCATTTGTCGTGTGGTTGTGAAATGGTGAACCCCTTGCCGTGTGGCAGTGAAAGGGGTTGACCTCTTGTATTGTCGTCGTGAACGGGTTAAGCCTTTGGCGGTGTGGTAGTGAAAGGGGTTAACGATCCCTGAGTGACGTGTTTGTCTTGTGCCCTTCACATCAACAGGGGCCACCAAAGACATGGGGAAGATGCTGGGCGGAGAGAATGAGGAGAAGGACCCTGACGCCGACAAGAAGGAAGAGGAGCGACTAGAGATCCTGAGGCAGCAGGAGGAGGAGAGGAAGGCCAAATACGCAAAGATGGAAGCAGAGAGGGAGGGCGTCCGACAGGGCATCCGAGATAAGGTAGGCAGACACACTGTAACTGTACCCCATGGTGCATCAGAGATAAGGTATACATACATACTGTAACTGTACCCCAAGGTGCATCAGAGATATGGTATATTTTCTGTGGTAAATTCCCACAGACTTTCTACAATAATTTGAGGTTATTGTAGTACAACACAATGAGATTGATTATCTGGAAGGAGGAGGAAGGATTCACACTGATAGAATTGTTGGTCTCCTCATCTGACTTAGCAGATGAGGAATAAAACGTGTACGCCAGACAAACCAGTACTGTAGTTCAACTCAGCTGATTTATTTGAACCAGGGCCAAGAGTGAATAAAAGGTTGCCTTTCACATACAAGAGATTATCAGAAAACATTAACAGGGCTGTCTGTTTGTACAGAAATATCACAATCAGGTTTGCATCTCCAACCTCAATAATGTACATAAAACAGTCGGTAACATAATCTGAACATACATTGACCATGCTGCACACATTTATACATGAGTAAATCTGGTTTCAGATATTAAGGATTTACACTAAACTCTAAACAACAAATGGTGTTTTCCCATGATTTACTCACATAAAATGCATCAGTCAGTCTCTCTGGTGGTGGGAGGAGCGGTGGAGCACGCAGATCTGGGTGGGATCTGGGCTCTCGAATTACAATTTGTCTCTTCCTTATATACCCAACTTCTAGCCAAAATAGAATCCAGTTCACTATTACAGTTGATCCAATCATACATCTCCTGTGGGCGCCTTCTGTGAGCGGTGTCCGGTGGGCGCTGGCAGCCCCTCCCTCTGGGTTTCTCTGTGTGTCTTCTCACGGGGGGGCTGGCCTGATGTCCTTCTGGTGGGGGGTGTGAATACTAATCTGATCCCAGAGTGGGGGTGGAGAGTAGCTCTCGTCACCCCTGCTAGTTGGCAGAGTAGCTGTGATGACTTCTTTAACACGAGTGTAATCACCCTTCAAACCTTATTTCTAATATTATGGTTTACTCTTTTGATACTAAACAGTTGATTAATAGATCCATGACTCTTCAGCCTGTAATCAGCATTTACATACAGTCAGTTTGAGTGAGGGCTTTGTGACTTGTAACTATTCCCCTATATACCATTTGGGTATGCAGCCTTCTCATGCGAGGGGGTTGGTGTGAAATGTCTGTCTCTCCTACATTATGACTCTCTAATTATTCACACATATTATTTATGAAATTCAACTCAATATTACCACATTTCCCCGTTTTGACGATTCTTATCGTCACATATGATATATTGACTTGATTTTCTATACATTCTAACCATACATAATAAAATTCATTTTTTCCCAAATTAAAATTCATTTTTTCAAAATTTCTCCATTTTTTCTTTTTCCAATCTAAACATTACACATTTAAAGTCTAATCAATCACAATTTTTTAAGATTACAGTATTCGTTTACATGATCTGGGGAGGACACAGAAATTATTATTCATTCTTTCATACATTTTGCTTCTCCTCTCTTGTTAATTCCTTTTCCAAGTCAGCCCAATCACATTTTGCATAATCAACTCAGTTGGTCTTCTCACCTCTCCCCCCTTTTATGAACATCCCTATGGACATAAATCCTACCACCTCTGCGCACAGACGGACAAGGAGGGCGGAGCATCACGCAAGGAAAAAAAATTTTCACCATGTCGGCCATAACCTACACCTAATATTCTACCTATGTGTATGTGTCTAGTTTAGTACTCTTGCGTTGTGTCATAATCTATACCAGTTGTTACCGTTCAGTCACCTCCCGTCCAACATACCAATCAATCACACAGAGGCCCTTGTTCAACGCTTTGGTTGCACAGTCTCTGACCGTTTTCGCCCCCCCCCCCTCCACCCCATGTCGGCCAGCCTCAGCTGAAGCCAATGTTTGTAGGCCTGTGACCTCGTTATATTCTGTCCCATGACTGTATTTCCATGGATCTACAGACGAACGACTCCGTCAGTCTGGAGGTTTGTCTCAAACCCCCGGCCTTTGTATCCGGGGCTATATTGAAGGAGGGGCAGCGTCACAAGCGACCTCTCTTCACAATCCAACAATCTCCCACAGGAACTGACTGAACGGGTTCACACCATCGTGTCATAATCTAATGAAATGTATTCCTACACATTTTCCCCATGATCCCTCCACTTGTGATGGTCCATCCTCCCCCTCCTACTGAACTGCAAGGGAACAAAAACACAAAACAAATTTTCTTTACACAATATGTCAAATATTTCTCAAGAGAAGCCAACTGTTTAACCATTATGCAAACGTGACGGGACCACTTAACTGCCATCGATCTGATCCAATGTATCCCGGCCTCGATCTGTCCCAATGCATCTCATTCTCCAACCGTCCTCTCACCAGATCATAACAGAGAATTTAAGAAACAAAAGGCAAATAATCAAAAAAACATTCCAACAGATGTGAAAGCAAATCAATGAAATCAACCAGCTCCAACCGCAGCCCACCTTAATGGTTATTTAGAAAGAAAAGAAAAGAAATCAAAACTCTACACCTAAACCCTTCACACCTAAAACAGTAAATCAATGAAATAAAATAAAAACCAGGTTTTCCAAAACCACCCATTCAACATCTCATCACCCAACCGTACCATTCACACATGTCAGTGACTTTGACACCTCTTAAGCCAGCACATTCACCCTCTACAGGCCCCATTCACGCCCAACCAGGCCACACAACCATAGATCAAAAATAGAAAAGAAATCTAAATTCAATACCCTCATCCAATTGATTACATCAACACAGATATACCATACCTAAACACATTCCGATATTTTTAAGACTAGTTTCACCTTAAGTGAAAGCTAAGTTGTGTGTGTGTATGCATGTGTCGATCAGATTGCGTGAACGTGTGCCTGGGTGTGTGTGTGTGTGTCTGTGTGCGTGTGTGTGTGTGTGTGCCTGTGTGTGAATGGGTAATTAAGGCTTCCTGGCCACCATCCCCCGCTCAATCATTCACTGAAATCAAAAGGACATCTCAATCTCACACATACATACAAAAATGTAATTTAAATAAAAAATAACATCTGTACCAACTCAACCAAACCTCCACTTTCACAGTGTCACAACACATTCTAAAAAAGAAATAAAAGCTAAAACCCACCAAACATCACAATCCAACATCATCCACGCCTCATTCATATTATAAACATATACCTTTCACCACACTCGTTAATCATTTCACATTTCTGACAAACAAAGGTTAGTTCTTCTGCACTCAATTCCTCTGCTCTGATCTGCTACTCTGATCTCAGGCCCTACAGCCCCTCCTCACATCAGCTCCTCTACTCTCACTTCAAAGACGGACTGGAGTCCATCCTTCATCCAGACCTACCCATGCCCTCCAGTGCACAGACAGATCCAAATATTCCCTTATCAAAATAGTTTAACATTCACAAGTCATAACCCCAAATGAATGCCTACTTTCTTGATCGTCTCACTCACTAACCCAGCTGTTCCCTGACAACCCTCTCAGCTGTCTCACCTTCCTGTCACTTCCTGGCCCCCTGGCCCATTACCCCCACTTCCTGTCCTCTGCTCTAAAAATAACGCCATCTGTTATCTTACTTTGACTGTTCTCTCCTTATCTCCACCTGTGGCCTCTTTCCTGTTGCATCTAATCTCACGCCATCCTGTCATATAAGAACAAACAGCCATTGTAAACAGCTGTATGCACGACCCCCCTTGGGCCGTTTACTGCTTAGTAAAGATAGCCTGGGTCACTCCTGTGAGTTTCCGTGACCTCCCTGTAACTTCAACAGAAGGATTAATCATTTCATACACAAATCATCTATCAAACATTTATAATAACTGCTAAAACACAATCTTACATCATAGCAGCTTCTAGACAACCCCCTGTCACTAAATTATCCCACTGTGACCCAAGGATTTGCAAATGGCATTTAAAGACATAACATTCTTAACCATACTTCAACATAGCAATGAAACTTATTAAGGATTAATAAAAACAATCATTTCGATCACTGTAAACACAACCATATCAAAATTTGTCATTGCAGCAAGCCTCCATCAATAAATTATCCTACAAGTCGGAGGCTTGTGTCAACATTTTAACACTGTATTAAAGATTTACCAACTCAACCAAGCATAAACACATGTCCTAACCATATTAACAGTGTATTAAAGATTTAACAATCTAAAACAAGCATAAACAATTGCACTCTAAACAGATTTTTTAAAATCACATCTTCACAAAACAATATTTATGCATACTACAAACACAAGCATCTTTCATTTAGAAAAATATTATTAGTGGTTAGGTCCAAATGCTCCTTTCTCCATATACGAGTGATACATTGATTTTACTGCAAGCAACATGTGACTCTAGTGTAGAGCATTTTTCCAAATTCAGCCTATAGCTACTCTCAAACTACCGTTTATCTGTGTATCATGTATGCAATAAAAGTTATGTTGTATTTAAAACGGGTGACTCCGCCTCTGGTCTGCCTCCCCTCAACAACTGTATGTTTTTAACTGTACTTATTTTTAATCCATCACTACTCATCCCCCCTTGGATAAAAATATTCCTGTGTCAAACGTGCGTATGTAAACCAACCACTGACAATGATACATTTCTCAGCCCGTGCACTTGTATCAAATCGCCAATGTACTAATAAAACTGCTTTCTCACACAGACAACAAGGCCCCACCAACAAATTATAATCTCCCATAAATATGAGACCTGTGTCCACATAATAACAGTGTACTAAAGATTTACCTCATACAAACATCTTAAAATAATCAAATCACATTTGTACATCCTAAAAAAGCACATTATTTATCAGTCAAGTTCCCACCATGCTAAGTCTCATAACTGTAAACAGGATATTCTGGGAACGCCTACCACTGTATACAGGTGACATGTGACTATAATGTAGACGCTTTAATCAAAATATGACACAAGCGATATGCCTTGGATAAGACTCCCCCTGTGTAACATATTTATTGCCCATTTATTACAAGTACAATGTGTGTCTGGTATATGAATCCCAGTGTAAGTTAAGGGCATGTATTTCAAATCATCCCACCACATGCTACACCTATATAATTTGTAGTAATACCACCAAAACCCACTCCCAGAACATTGTTTACAACCTATAGAATGCACAATGCACAATACACAAACACAACCATTTTACAAAATGCAGAATATTCCCTTACCCGTTATTCCTGGCCCCTGAGCGAATTACGAATTACGAATGCATTGATCCAATCCACGTTGTACCGCGCATGCGCAGTGGCAACCGAAGCGACTGTTATAACGTCGCCTACGACAACCAAAATCTGCCACGACATTCATAACATGCCCCGTCATTCATAACCTGCCACGACATTCATCACGTTCCCTACCCCTTCCCCAACATCATTCTCAAAACTCGAAACGTAACATCTGCCGCCCGCAAACGCCACAAAACAATGGCACGCAAGCTAACTAGTTTAGCCAGCTCTAATGCGACGTTCAAGGCCCTCACGGGAGCCGTGCCTTTCAAGATCCGCTCATCCACGCAATTCGCTCAGTACCAACCAAAGCATAAACAACTCACACAAGCTTAAAATAACCAACCACTCTAACAATCACATTACTATAACATGAGGCCTTGTAATTACTTCAACTCCCCCGTACAGTTCATAAAGTATATTCCATACGAGTTAACCAACCCAACCCCCGTGGCCCGCTGGGCCGAGACCGGCCTCCTGTGTCTGAATGAACATACAAACATAAAAAGCCCACGTTTGCATGTTCACTGCACAACAAGCGCGATCGTCATACCTCCGGACATCCTAACCTAAGACACCGCACCCCCCATAATGCATGCAGAAGCCATATTCACCGTGGGCCCCAAACAGTGGCGTACACAACCAACCTTCATCCTGTTCCTCTCTCTCCTCCATTCAGACAACAAGCCCCTCGTCTATCACTCCAAACGCAGCAACACCCCAGCTCTTTGCCCCGTGTCCCCAACACACAGCAAGGTCCAGATATGATACATATGACAAGACCCTACCGCACCTTTTCAGGGGGAGACACAAAGGATGGGAAGAACGGCACCATTTCTGTGGTAAATTCCCACAGACTTTCTACAATAATTTGAGGTTATTGTAGTACAACACAATGAGATTGATTATCTGGAAGGAGGAGGAAGGATTCATACTTGTAGAATTGTTGGTCTCCTCATCTGACTTAGCAGATGAGGAATAAAACGTGTACACCAGACCAACCAGAACTGTAGTTCAACTCAGCTGATTTATTGGAGTCAGGGCCAAGAGTGAATAAAAGGTTGCCTTTTACATACAAAAGATTATCAGAGAACATTAACAGAGCTGTCTGTTGTACAGAAATATCACAATCAGGTTTGCATCTCCAACCTCAATAATGTACATAAAACAGTCGGTAACATAATCTGAACATACATTGACCATGCTGCACACATTTATACATGAGTAAATCTGGTTTCAGATATTAAGGATTTACACTAAACTTTAAACAACAAATGGTGTTTCCCATGATTTACTCACATAAAATGCATCAGTCAGTCTCTCTGGTGGTGGAAGGAGCGGTGGAGCACGCAGATCTGGGTGGGATCTGGGCTCTCGAATTACAATTTGTCTCTTCCTTATATACCCAACTTCTAGCCAAAATAGAATCCAGTTCACTATTACAGTTGATCCAATCATACATCTCCTGTGGGCGCCTTCTGTGAGCGGTGTCCGGTGGGCGCTGGCAGCCCCTCCCTCTGGGTTTCTCTGTGTGTCTTCTCACGGGGGGGGGCTGGCCTGATGTCCTTCTGGTGGGGGGTGTGAATACTAATCTGATCCCAGAGTGGGGGTGGAGAGTAGCTCTCGTCACCCCTGCTAGTTGGCAGAGTAGCTGTGATGACTTCTTTAACACGAGTGTAATCACCCTTCAAACCTTATTTCTAATATTATGGTTTACTCTTTTGATACTAAACAGTTGATTAATAGATCCATGACTCTTCAGCCTGTAATCAGCATTTACATACAGTCAGTTTGAGTGAGGGCTTTGTGACTTGTAACTATTCCCCTATATACCATTTGGGTATGCAGCCTTCTCATGCGAGGGGGTTGGTGTGAAATGTCTGTCTCTCCTACATTATGACTCTCTAATTATTCACACATATTATTTATGAAATTCAACTCAATATTACCACAATACATACTGTAACTGTACCCCAAGGTGCATCAGAGATATGGTATACATACATACTGTAACTCTACCCCAAGGTGCATCAGAGATATGGTATACATACATACTGTAACTGTACCCCAAGGTGCATCAGAGATATGGTATACATACATACTGTAACTGTACCCCAAGGTGCATCAGAGATATGGTATACATACATACTGTAACTGTACCCCAAGGTGCATCCGAGATAAGGTGTACATACATACTGTAAAGTGCTATACCCTATAGTGCATCAGAGATAAGGTATACATACATACTGTAACTGTACCCCATTGTGTTTCATATTTATAAGGTATACATACATACAGTACTGTAACTATACCCTATAATTCATCAAAGATAAGGTATACATACATACTGTAACTATACCCCAAGGTGCATCAGAGATAAGGTATACATACATACTGTAACTATACCCCATGGTGCATCAGAGATAAGGTATACAGACACACTGTAACTGTACCCCATGGTGCATCAGAGATAAGGTATATTCATAATTAATTATGTAAAATTATGAAATCAATTTGATGCTTTTAAGGCACAACAATTGCAATTGCCATAAATTCTGGTCTGAACGAAGATTGCTATTTCTATGTGACAGACAATATGCCCCGGTATAGATAACTTCTTGGCTTATACACTTGTTTTTATTTTAGTTTTTGTATTTAGCATCATGTTGTGATTTTATTGATGCGTTGGGTTTTTCTAGAATTGATTGATTGATTGATTGATTGCTCATTCAACCCGTTACGCCCTGATGAAGACCAGCTTGGTTGAAACATGTTGGCGTTTCTTTACTCTGTAGCAATAATAAAGGCTTTTTAAGATATTACCTTCCTGATATACATTTTGAGTGCCTGGGATCCCGTCTTTCTTACGGTTTCTTTCTCCCAAAGACCCAAGAGCACCTGACGTTTTTTTGTTAAACATTGTACTCACTATAGTCTACATAGACTACACTTGGCTGCGTATGTACTGTATTATTGCAAATATATTTATTATGACAAATGTATTAATTGATAAAAAAAATAAAAATGGTGCCCTGGAGGTCTTGGTGCCCCTGGGCAGTTGCCCAGTTGCCCATATGGTTAATCCGGACATTAGTACACACACTCACAGCTTGATTTACTGTAAGCCAACACGATTTTCCATAGAGAGGTTTATTCAACTGGTAATAAATGTTAATTGATTTTCTTTCTTTTTTAAGTCTGCTCCTTACCTCGAAACATTTCTCCTAACATTTAAAATCTATTTCTATTTCACATGCGACCTCATTGAGAGATTTTGAGTTCAGCAGAATACTGTAGAACTCAAGGCTTGTAAACGTTCTTTGAAGATCACCACTGAGCTCGGTCGGGGGTTTTGGAATTATGCGGGAGCGACACAAAACTTTTTCAAACGCTCTCTCTCCAGATGCATGTGTTCCTGGTTAGTATAGCGGTGGAAGGAGATGAGTTGGCAGCACTGGTATCTCCTTCAGATCCTTGTTTGGGAGCAGCGGAGTGAGGACAGGATGAAGAGAAGACAGGAGAGATGACAGCATATCTGTGGGGAGTCTTTGATTATAGAAACGGGAGAGAGGGCTGACTAAGCATGACTGACATCCACTTAGTTAGACATAGAGAGAGAGAGAGAGAGAGAGAAAGAGAGAGAGAGAGAGAGAGAGAGAGAGAGATAGAGAGAGAGAGAGAGAGAGAGAGAGAGAGAGAGAGAGAGAGAGAGAGAGAGAGAGAGAGAGAGACAGAGAGACAGACAGACAGACAGACAGACAGACAGACAGACAGACAGACAGACAGACAGACAGACAGACAGACAGACAGACAGACAGACAGACAGACAGACAGACAGACAGACAGACAGACAGACAGACAGACAGACAGAGACAGACAGACAGACAGACCAAAACTTATAATGCTGCTAGAAAAAAGCTGCTGATTTCGGTGAATGAGCTTTCACACAGAGGTGCTCCGCAGTGGATACATAGTGTGATGTCTAATGAATTAATGCTCCCAGAGAGCAATCAGTAAAGAAATACTATAACTTTTTAAATGTTATGAGGAATATTTTACTCAACACAATCATGATGTTCGCCATCTTGGTCCTTAGAACTACATGAAGTTTGCCAAAACTTTGACCTTCATCTGTGCCATCAGTCTTTAACTGGTTTGAAAAAAGATTACACTACAGGTCCTTGGCTGAATGTCAACCTATCCACCCGAGCATCTGAATTTCATCAGAAATGCGCAAGTTCACAATTGTAATCACAATTACAATCACATAAACACAGACATAGACTGATTACAGGACCCCCTTAGGCTTTGTGCATGGGTGTAACCATAGATATATATAACTAGATGGTGCAAGGCGGAGTCTCCAGCATAGTTCACCGGCGGCCATCTTGTCACAGGCACCACACCGACTCATAACATGAATATCTATGGTGCATGTACTAACCATAGCTTGCTCAATTTTCAACCGATTTACAAACGGTTTGGTTTATTACAAACGTTATTGACGTAGCTATGATTCAGGATGCTTGGACATGTTGAAATTATTTTCATATGAAAGTCCATTATAAGTATGCAGTATGATAACTACATCTCTGATGTTTATAACAAACCAAACCGTTTGAACCATGTAACCATAGACATTCATTTTGTATCGGGCAAATCCCAAACGTCATCAGCCGAGATCAGATCGGGGTACAACTTTTCAGACACACCTTTTCCAGCAAACAATTAATTCAGTTGAGTCGTATATCAAGTTCAGATGTTATTCATTGTTATCCCATCAATCTCCAATTATAGGATGCACAATTCCAAACGAAAACAAATGAACAAACTACAAAACAAACTGCAAATATTAAAGTGTGGTTGTTGAAAAACTGTATGATCGCCCCGTCTTTTCCAAATCAAAAACTGTCCTTGTTCCCGGTAGATACCCACTTCAACACCTGATAATGATTATCAATCAGCGAACCATTAGGCCTAATGGTTGTTGTTGTTGTCCAAATGACCAAATTAAATTATTTCTGCTTCATGATAAATATATAGACGATATAAAATAAGTTAAAATCCAAATATCAAACACATGATTGTCAAAAAGAAAACATTCGACATAATAAGCAATATGGCTCCAACACATGTTATGAGTGGGCATGCTGCCTGTGGCAAGATGGCCGCCATGTGGCTACGTCGGTCTCCATTGGCCAGCTGTGCTGGTGAGTCATCTAGCCTTCATATATGTCTATGGGTGTAACAACACACGGGAGGATGGGGGGACTATGTCTGTACTTTCAGGGCTTGTTAAAACAAAGGGACTGTTCAGTATTCCGCAGCCTGTGTAAATAATATCATCATTTCCATGATCAAATTGTGAAGGAATACAATTATTTTTAAACGTCTTGGGGAATCATTGTAATTAGTGTGCAATTATTACCACGACCATTGAGGACGGACAGCGCACACACATTCTGCCCTCTGAAAAACACAGACCAATAGAAGGATTCTATATAATCTGTGTTTCTGTATCTCCCAGCTAATGGTTTCCTGTGTTCTGGCTCCTTGTCACTGCTTGTTGCCCTACAGTATATGTGAAATAAAGTGCCGTAGTAGGACCATCACCTACTGACCTACCTTCACTCAGTCAGAATCCATTTTGTTAGTGGGTGAGGAGTTTGTGTTTACAAGAAAGGGAATCGGGAGGAAGCGTCTCATTGGCTGACGACTGACGAGTGATGAGGGGGTCAGCTGAAATGGAGCCCAGGGGGTCTCGTTTTGCTGTAGGATTAAAGTCTTGTATGCTAAATGGAGAATTTCAGGGGTGGTTTGGCAGGGTAGCAAGCAGTGCACCAGGGAGAAACTTCTTTTGTATCTGGAGGTAGTGTGGTGGTTAGCTAGGCCCACAGAAGGTGACCTTGCAGGATTCACAGTTTTAGCAGAGGCAGATCTGGAAATAGCCTTCGTTGTCTATTTTTCCACCTGATGCAAGAACAGTAGGCCTATTACATTTGTAGATGAAGTAATGTTCTCTATTGGCCATTTTCACCTTGTTTAACAACCAGGAAATGTCCATGAGAATGTTGAACATTTTAAAGGAACATTTCTTCCCTGGAGTTAGACAAGAAGATAGATACCTTTTTTGTCTCTCTGCATGCATTAGGCTTAGGGAACGCCCGCACCGTTAGCGTAGCTTAGCTTCATCACTGGAAGTGGGTCAGACCTTTACCCTGAAGTTCCCTACAGTCACGAAATACACTCCAAATACAACTCCAAAACGTTCCTGTAAACATGTTGTGACCTGTGTATTTACCACGTGGAGAAATAAAAAATAATTGAATTCGACATTTACGCTTTCTAAGCAAATATACTGGGAACTATTTTTTACCGAACCACTCCTCTCTGGGCTCAGTGATTTAACGTCACCAGTGCTACTTTCTAGTCGTGAGGCCAGTGTTTGTTTACATTTTCATTTCATTCAAAGGATCCGAACCGATTGAAATGTATGGGCGTTCCCTAAGCCTAATGCATGCAGAGAGACAAAAAAGGTATGTATCTTCTTGTCTAACTCCAGGGAAGATGTCAAATAAGCTAATTTCCCAAAATGTTGGAGTTTTCCTTTAAATATTATTTATAATAACCTTAAGATAAACTATATTTGTAATATAATGTACTCGTACATTATTGAGTTGTAAATAAATAAATGTATGAGTCAAATTACATTCAAGAATGTTGATGCTCTCTCCCCTGACTAAAACTGTCCTGACCGTCATCTACTTCTGTGGGAGTTTTGAAATTATATCTCAGAGCCTTTGTTGATTCTAAAGCATTTCCACATGTTACAGGCCTCTAGCTACTGGCAGCGTTAGACTGGCTACTAGTCTTCTGACCAATCACAAGCCTTCTGATCACCAGCACTATGTGATCATGAAAGTTGAGGGGAAACTATGGCCAATTTCTGAGTTATTGCTTTGATCTAAAGCAATCCAAAAATATTATTGAACATGAATTCATTTATTCATACTGTCTGTGGTGCTGAAATAGGTTTGGCTGTTTGTGTTTCTGAAATCGGTTTGGCTGTTTATGGTGCTGAAATACTGTAGGTTTGGCGTGCAGGTCTTTGTTCTTCTCCCCCTAATACATATTTGTATTGCCATTCTCTGAGTACACCAGCCTCGAAACAAAGCGGTTCAAATAAGCCTAGAAGGAGTGGAGATAAAAGCAGTCAAACTTGTGGCAAGAAAGACTGCTTTTATCTCCAGCAATAATTAAAAACATACATGTATACCTTTCTGTTAATTTGTCTGGAACAGCCCAGAAAACAGCCATGGAGCCATTGGCCTCTTTCTGCTTCATAATGTTATTCCCAGGGTCTTACTTGGACAGTATTGTATGTCCTTTGATAGTCCATGATCAGCCATGGTCTTTTGATAATCACCAGCCTGTAGATTAATCAATCTATCTATCTATCTATCTATCTATCTATCTATCTATCTATCTATCTATCTATCTATCTATCTATCTATCTATCTATCTATCTATCTATCTATCTATCTATCTATCTATCTATCTATCTATCTATCTATCTATCTATCTATCTATCTATCTATCTATCTATCTATCTATCTATCTATCTATCTATCTATCTATCTATCTATCTATCTATCTATCTCTCTCTCTCTCTCTCTCTCTCTCTCTCTCTCTCTCTCTCTCTCTCTCTCTCTCTCTCTCTCTCTCTCTCTCTCTCTCTCTCTCTCTCTCTCTCTCTCTCTCTCTCTCTCTCTCTCTCTCTCTCTCTCTCTCTCTCTCTCTCTCTCTCTCTCTCTCTCTCTCTCTCCCTCCCCAATGCAACAGTAAGCCGTCTCCATTTAAGATATTTATTGGCCCAGAATACCATTAGCATATGCATGGGAGAGTAGCAGAGCAGGTCACAAGAGAGTCCGGCTCATTTTCCACATCGCTGCCTGAAGAGCAGCCATCAGTCAACCAGGCAGGCGATCACCCCTCCCTGTGGCCCCACAGCCCCTCCCTGTGGCCCCACAGCCAGCCCCTCCCTGTGGCCCCACAGCCAGCCCCTCCCCGGGTGTCCAGCACCAACTCACCCACAGTTTCGGCTCGGTTCCAAAATGGCTGGACATATATTCCTATCAGGGATGAAGCAACACTTCAGCAAAGCCAGTTTAGATCTGAAATGGCTGCTGATGTTGCTGATTTAAATACCATAGCAGCTACTGCATTATGTATGTATGTATGTATGTATGTATGTATGTATGTATGTATGTATGTATGTATGTATGTATGTATGTATGTATGTATGTATGTATGTATGTATGTATGTATGTATGTATGTATGTATGTATGTATGTATGTATGTATGTATGTACACAGTACATTTCGCAGAGTAAATTTTACACAGTTTGAGTAAAATTTTACTCAGTTTGAGTAAAATGTACTCAGTTTGAGTAAAATTTACTCTGCAAAATGTACTGTGTTATGTATGTATGTATGTATGTATGTATGTATGTATGTATGTATGTATGTATGTATGTATGTATGTATGTATGTATGTATGTATGTATGTATGTATGTATGTATGTATGTATGTATGTATGTATGTATGTATGTATGTATGTATGTATGTATGTATGTATGTATGTATGTATGTATGTATGTGTGTGTGTGTCTGTGTATTTATATATTTTATTTATTGGGGACAATAAACATTATTATTCCAGTGACTTCTATCTACATCGATCTCACTATCAGGCGTGGTGAAGCAACAAGCATCAAGCATACGTATATTTATAACAAGAGTCCTCTGGCACTATTTGCATCATATTAAAAAATATGAAGAGAATTAAGCTGAACTAATTTTCTGGACTTCAAATGAACGTACTGTCACCTTTACCATGCGTTAGAGAATGAAAGAAAACAACCCCCTTTTTAACCCTTTCACTACCACACTACAGAATAGAATAGAATAGAATAGAATAGAATAGAAATACTTTTATTATCCCGTGGGAAATTAGACACTGCAAATTGCTCAACATTTAAACATTTAGACAGGACAGGTCACAATTTAGAATGATAACACAAATCAAATCAAATCAAGTTGCCTAGGATAAGAGTAGAGTAAAATAAAATAGGATAAAATTAAATGAAATAAAATATACAGAAATAAATACAGTAAGAATATACTGAGCATACTGAGCATGGGGTAAACAATTTGGTCAATATAATTATAATTTACATCTAACTAATGAAATATGAAATATATATTCCAGTATTCACAGTGTCACAAGGTGCAGTATGCTTTCACTTTCACTTTCACCACTTTCAACCCTTTCACTACCACACTACAGACGGTTAACCCTTTCACTGCCACACTACAGAAGGTTAACCCTTTCACTACCACACTACAGACGGTAGTGAAAGGTTAACCTTCTGTAGTGTGGTTGTGAACATGTTAGCCCTTTGTCGTGTGGCAGTGAAAGGGTTGTGGCTCACAGGAGACGTCTTCACTTGAAGGGTTCCTGGCTGACGACTTCAAGATGTTTACGTCACGTTTCTCACGGCTTGAAATGAACACCAGTCATAATATAATAATGGTCTTTATTCGGCATGCAACGACACAACGACATGCAATGGGCGGCACACACACACAGGAATACACACAGATGCAATTGTCTTTCTCAGGGTCGCCGATGCGATTGAGCTCTGCTCTTAAACCATCCCGTCGTCCTTCCCCCCAAGGGCAGCCGGGTGCAGACAGGGCGTCGGCGAGGTACCAATCCAAGTGCTCCTGCCCGTCTTCGTCAGCGATCTGTTGTGCATGTTTTTCCATTGGGTTCCTCTTATCGGGGGGGGGGGGGGGGGGGATCCCCCACCTGGGTACCTGGCATCGCGGAAACCTGGTCCCCAAGCGGGAATCGAACCCTGGACCTTCTTGTTGTGAGGCGACAGTGTTAACCACTACACCACCGTGCCGACCAAATGAACACCAGTCATGAGCCAAATGGAGGCACATGTTGGCTCTGGCTGCTGAGTCTGACGACGCTCCTGGCTACAGTATACAGTACTTTGGCAGGTCGTCAACCCGTGTTGAATGCTGTCTATTTTTATTCTGGAACCTGGGCCCCGTTCCATGTACCGGGATAACCGAGTTAGCCGGATAACTTTATCAGGCTAACTGTGTTAGCCTGACTTTCCGATTTCATGTACCTGGATTTCCCAAATCACCATGACAACATATCCAAAAGTTTGAGCCTGCTCGAAAGCAGAGTTCAAGTTCAAGTTAGCCTGAACTATCGCCACGCCCCCGCAAAGAAGTGACAGCCCGTTTCCTGAAACTATTCCCACAGTCTACGATCTGCATTATACCATTCTGAATTACGTTTTTGTGCTCCATTCTTCCAGAGGGGGCTTTTGAAATGTAAAATAGACCCAAAATGCTGATATTAAATTCACTTTGTCCTAAATAATGCACGTTATATATACCGTGGCGACGGTGGCGCTCGCTCGTGCGATGTACACATGATGTGGTTATTTTAATTGTAACTGGGATTAAGATGTCTGATGAGATGCGCTGTTTGACGGATTTGAGAAATTGAATGAGCCGTTGACGTCACATTAATGAATGAGGATAAAGGGATAAACTTCATTCAAAACAACGGATATTCTAAACACGGGTCTCTCGTTCATTAATGTATAAACAATGAATTTATCCCATCTGGCCCAGTGGCCCAGCGGTAGTGCTCATCCCTGCCAGTTCAGCGACCGGGGTTCAAATCCCCGTGTTTCCAATATGATTTTTTTGAATATAATATTAATGATTATACGCCAAAGTAGCCTGGTTTTAAGTTAAAATATTATAAATCTACATGCATTGAGGATGTCATTCTTTATATAGCTCTCAACGTGCACCAAATTGAATTATTCCTATATTGCAAAAAGAAGGAAAAGACTAGGGCCTTGAACCCCGGTCGTCCGTGTGAAAGTCAAAAGAAGAACCCGTTACACCACAGAGAAGATAAGTAAAAGATTGACTATACATCAATCAATGGGTAAGAGAGCCGTATCGTAATTCTGTATAACAGTTAACTAATAATTTTCGCTAGCAAGATCTCATTTGATTATTCAATCCAGCAGGCAAGTTTAAAGAAATATAATCTGATTGATTGAGGTAATGAGGGACTTAGAATTAGCCTATAGATAACGCATTTAACTTGTCGGCGAGGCGATTGAGCCTATTGCAATCTGTCAATAAAGTCTTAAATCAATTAATCAATCAATGCCGTTGAGAATCAGGGTCTCTGCCATCGATACGTGCTGGCTTTCCACCTAAAACGGGAGCGCGCATCTAGCCTGACTTGAGCCTGACTCTCAAGTCTGGCTTGAGTTAACGAGACTGAATCCTCCTTTGTGAAACAGGAAAATCCCGGCTTTGAACATCGGGTTAACTGAAGCTGGATAATGGACATGTTGATCGACTTAGTTGAACCACGTACATGGAACGGGGCCCTGCTGTGACTGATAAGAAAGGACATTGGCTGGGGATATGTTGAACCCCGTTAATTACTGTGGCTGGTTCTCAAAAAAGATTAAGTTAAGATAAGATAAGATGATCCTTTTTTAATCCTCTTGGGGAAATTCGGGTGTCAAAGCAGCATGGGGGGGATACAGGGGGGGGGGGTTACAGAGCTTCACAGTCCTATACAGTCCAGTATCTATATATACTATAGATACAATATAAAATATAAATACAAATACAATCTAATATAAAAGAAAGTACAAAATACAAGATACCTGTAGTCCAGTGATATGAGTCCAGGGATATGAGTCTCTAGTACACAATACAAGATAGTCAGTACAGTGATGAGTCTCTAGTTCTCAAGTCCTGAGTTCTTACGGTGATAGTTCTGGCAGCAGAGCCGGCCGTCCGAGCCCTTTGTTGTAGAGCCTGATGGCTGCCGGTATAAAGGACCGGCCCAGGCGGTTTGTGGTGTGTGTCGGGGGGGGGGGGGGGGGGGGGGGGGGGTGAGTCTTTGACTGAGGGGCCTTTCTCACTCACCCATTCGTTTCCATTCCATTCCGTTCTAGCCCGTTCCGAGATCTGATGCGAACTTCCCCCCTCCCTCTCCCCCCTCTAGTTTGTGTACACACTTCAGTCTTGGTTCGCTCCGGGTTCTGTTTACGGTTTGCGTTTTGAGCGTTTACGCTTGCCGTAGGCGATGATGTCACGTTCGAAAATGTAAACAGGAAGTGTCTTAACACGACGGCGGAGACTGGATGCTGATATAAAATGAACAAATAACCAATAAATATGAAGTTATATTTGAACCTCTGTTGTCAAGCCTTGTCAATATAACCCACCCCATTTTATCACGAATGGATGGTGTTGTAGAGTTCGCTTTTGAGCGTTTCCCAGGGCTAACGCTAAGCTAACGGCTAACGCTAGTTAGCTTAGCCTAGTCTAGTATAGCCTGTAGCACTTATTTTTCAGCAAAGAACGTGCAATAAACAAAACGGATACATTCACTGTGTGTTCTGCCTCTCATTTGTTGATGAAACAAAACTAACATCAACACAATTGAACACCAAAAGCTGAGTTTAGTCTCGTCGGTGCTGATTTTGTTAGCTTACATGCTAACGTGAATGGAATATGCCAGTATAACAGTATAGCATTGTGGCAAACGCTAAGCTAGTTAGCTTAGCCTGTTCAGCACATTATCCCATCGCTTGTGGCAATTATATTGCATGTCATTGATCTACTGGTCGACCACGGCCGACTGGTTGGGCACCACTAATAGAAATAAATGCATTGAACAAGAAACAAATGTATAGACATAGCATGGCAAACAAAATTGCCAGGCCTAATGCGAGCCAGGGAAGTGCTGTTTGTAACGTGGCTTCATGTTTTCATCCACTGAGCTGTGAGGCTCCACATGCTTGTTTGGTTGCGGTCTGAACTCTCAAATTGCCCATAATAGTTTTTGTGGGTATTGTCCAGTTGTTGCTGTGTGGTTTTATCTGCCCAAAATTCAAGCAACCATGAAAAGCATTACAGTAACGACGTTGTGTGTGTGTCACGCCCCCCGCTCCCACTGGCCCGCATCCGAAACCACCTATTCCAACCGTCCCAGGTTCAGCGGGGGGTAAAACGAATCAGCGCCGCTTCGCTCCCTAAAGGGGTGTGTCCGTCTGAGTGAGAACACTCCCCCCCGTCCCCGGGGGCGCTGATTCGATCCCGTTTGGTGAGTGAGAAAGGCCCCTGAGTTTCATGTTCTGCGCATATACAGTAGCTTTCCCTTTCAATCTCCACACTGACAAACACATCTGGGAATCCTGCAGCCCACTGGCAAGTTCAAGTGGAAAAACACGTTTCCATGGCGACATCCCGCTGACCGTATCTATTTCAAGCCCCGCCCCCCTCTTTTTCTCGATCCTCCAATCGCAGCCGTCGCTCGGGCGTGGGTTTGAGATGGGTATAGACCAGGGGACAGCCTCGACAACATCCCTCGAATGGAGGTTTTCACTCTAATATAGTGAGTTGGAATATACTTTCTGCGAGGAGACAAAATGATGGCGTCGTTGTAAATGCAACTGCTATTACCGCTCCATTCTTATGCTAAAACAAAATGTGCCTGTGCCACTGTCATTCAGCTTAATGATCTGAATTATGGACTGTTTTTCCCTACACCTGGACAAATGCTCTTGATTTAAACGAAGCAGGCGGGGCACAGGGTCAGTGTTTGCGCTGAGCTAATTGTTGGCATTGTCATGCGCTGAGTGCCAGATGGCTGACTGCCAGGTAATAATTGGTATATAAAGTCCTCGCGGTTCAAATTAAATCAGCTCTGGTGGCCGTTGAAGCGGCAGGCTTGGGTTATGCCTTAAGGGAGAGATCAATATGGAGTTCCTTTACATACACATTCAGTCCAGGCACCCGGTGGGGGCGTTAACGGCCTGTTTGGGACTGCCCTTTTCAGAGTGAGACGTCGAGATGCAGATTTGTAATGTTGGCGTGTGTTTCGCGACTGAAGAGATGCCGTAAACTCTGTATGATAGCATGTACCATAATGCTGTAGCTATATATATTTATTCTCACCGTATATCTATCCACACCTGTCTGTACATAACTGCACATAACCTTTTACATTATTTGTAGATACTATATCTGTACCAGTGTTGTAGTACTCAAGTCCTGGACTGATTTTAAGGACTCGTGACTCAACTTGGACTTGAGCACTGATGACTGGGACTTGGACTCCAGCATTGACTGCATTCGGTCTTGGAAGGTGCAGACGAGGACTCTGACTTGTTCATTGATAAATAGTATACAGTTGTTTTTTTTGTAATATGCCCTAATAGTTTGGCATAAGATATTGATGGCGAGTGCATTTGTTTGGCTATTGTGTCACAAACTAAATAAACTCCCTTTGAAATGGTGACCGCTGTGTCATTTATGTTTAACTCATTTGGCGCCACCCACTTTCCCCATCTGTACTGCCTGGCGCCAGCGTTATTGACCATTTTAGCGATGTTTGCAGACCCATCGTGTGTTCTGTATTATAGCTATGGAGACAATAGTATGGCTCATTTGACAGGAATTGTTCATAGTCCATTACTGACTAACCAGTTAATTTCTACATAATGTAGTTTGTGCGCTATTACACGCTAAACATGGCCCGTTTCCAAAATAATCCAGTCTTTTTTCATAGATCGCGAGATATGACGTGTTATATGCAATATGCCCAAATCGTTCTGGTGGATCACCTGAAACCCCAAATACTTCCAAATCAAAGGTATATACCATGTACATATGTGTCTTCACAAAATCATCAAGGGGGGGGGGGTCGTTTTAACTCAAAACTGGGATCGTTACCAAAAGCAAGTTTTAGGTCCGGTAAAATACGACACTGTGATCGTTACAAAAACCTGTTTCAGGTTCGATAAAATAGACCTTACCTTAGCCTTACTCGTGTATACGGGAAATAAGCTTCAAGGAATAAAATCTCAGAGCGATCGCTCTGTCGCTCTGTCTCCGAAGAGGAGGAGACCTTGCAGAAAAAAAAGAAAAGGTGTCTCCACACCAAGCTATTCCAGTTCAAAAGGTAGGCGATACTGCCACCTGGTGAGATGCGATCGTCATCGCAATTCCAACGTAGGCAGATGAGCCAGGGAGACCTATAGAAGTCCGGCTGAGCGTATAGAACGGGGATCAAAGGAAAAATATCAAAGGATCAAAACCTGAGTATACTCAGGTTTTGGCGCTCAGCGGTTGGCGAGATAACCCGACTATACTCGGGTATGGCGCCCAATGAGTTAATGTAGACCTTTTTTATTTGTATGTCAGCTCTTTGACTGCCAGAGTGGAGTGGACTCAAACTTGATGACTCGGACTCGGACTAGGGTAATGGGGACTCGACTCAGGCTCTTCTTTGGTGACTCAGACTTGGACTCGGTCTCGAACACTGGGGACTCGACACTCGACTACAACACTGATCTGTACATATCCCTTACCTACTCTTACTAGTTACGCTGCTGGCCAGTATGACTTACTAGTTACTACCATACTGTCTTTATACCTGTATCACTGTACATAATCACTGTAATAATTAATATTACAACACTGTACATACATCTGATTAGCACTACACTCAGTAGTACTATTTATATATTGTATACATAGTACATTGTATTACTATTGCACTTTACAGTTAAATTTGCACTCTGGTTGGATGCCAAACTTCTTTTCATTGTACTGCACTTGTGCTGTATGATGACAATACATTATAAGGGCCACTCATAGGGATCACCCTGACCTACACTCCCCTTGGCTGTGCCCCCCATGCAGTATGGCACTTTTACTAGTAGCATGTTTTAAGGAAGTGTCCTCTTATCTATACAGTATAGGGCAGGCTCTCTCTCTAATCACAGTATTGAACACCCTTTGATCCCAAACAACATAATTATATATATATAATATATATAAGAACAAATATGAGAAATATGAGAAATGATAAAGAGGTGTGGCGTTAAGTCACTTCCTGTTGTGTAAAATGTCATTGTTGTTGTGTTCGTGTCGTTTCCAGTCAAGCTACTAAGTTCTCTAGCATGGCCACTTTCACTTCCTCTCGATGGTCATCAAAACGTTATTCCGTTCGCTTTATTGTTCTGTTTTTGTTCCCAGTATGCTACCACATTAAAAAGAGAAACATTTCTGAAATGCTCTTTGATGGTTTTGCTCTAGAATCAAGAAATTGTCTTTAATCGCGGTGGTTATTATCATTGCATTCTCTTCTTTTTCCGCATCCCCAGCACCGGGCGTCAACTCATCCCTTGTGTCTCGCTGTTTCTCTTTCAGTACGGCATCAAGAAGAAGGAGGAGAAGGAGGCCGAGGCGGCGGCCGCCATGGAGCAGGCCTCGGAGGGCAGCCTCACCCGCGCCAAGAAGCTCGTCCCGCCCGGCTGCGGAGACGAAGAGGAGGAGGAGGAGAGCATCGTGGACACGGTCATGAAATTCCTCCCAGGGCCGCTTATGGATATGTTCAATAAAAAGTAACCGTTGTTTTGAATTTTTTTTGGGTGATGCTTGATTGTTAACTTCTTTTACGACTCTCATCTAAAACCAAGACTAACTCCAATCCGTCCGGCCCCGCCCCCCCAACCTGCAGCCACACCTCTACAACCCCCCCCCCCCCCCCACGCCCACTTCTCTAAGCGCCCTGGCATTGAGCAACATGCCGTTACTTTGTCCTTGACCTGCACTGTAGACGTGTCCCCCCAGGACAGTGGTTAGCGGAGGTGCTAAGTGCCTCTGAGGCAACCTGGCGCCTATTGTCTGATCCACCGCTTAGCTTAAAAGCGCTCCTGCCCGTAACTGTAGCGCGCCGTGACATCTTGTCGCCGGTGTGTTTGAGGAGGTGCGCTACGGTGTAAACCTCACAGTTTTCGGCAAGAGCGCTTAGGCTGAGCGGCGTGGGTTGGAGATGCACCTCTGCTACTATGCTCTGGGGGGAGATCCTGGTGTGAACTTTGAAGGTGTTACATGCTTTTTATTTGCTTGTGCAGTAGTTGAGGACCTTTATTGATCATGACTGCTGAAAAACACGATATATACAAAATGTATGTAACATCTTCATAGATCCAATACCATCAAGACAAATCTGATGTCATGTTTTCAACGCGTCCAGGTATTAGACAGAGACCAGATATCAACCATTATCCATGTGTTTTGTTTGTAAATAGCCTCGGGTTTAAAATAAAATTTAAATAAAAAAATGTGGGGAAAAAAATTATATGTGAGTAAAAGAAAATATATCATATAACGAGATGACTAAGAGTATAAGCCATATTTTTAACTTTTAAGAAATTATCCAAATCATATCAACATTTTATTGAATTTTCTTGTTATGTTCCTGCTAATATTTGATACATTATATATAAATGTGTATATAAATACTCTCTTACATTTTTATTGGTTCTCCACAGTGAGAATTCATCTGTTTACTGTTTTTTGTCCCTCATGTTCTGATTGGTTGAGCTTACTGTGAATGTGAAATATGATCGCTAGTAAAAGAAAAAACGAAAAAAATACATTTTTCAAACAATCTGAACAGCAATTGTAGTAGGAAGTAAAGAAATTTGTCATTCAAAAAGAGGTAAATTTTTTTCCTTTTTTTCATGCATGCATGCAGTTGTAAACTCTTGTGAAGTACAGTACACAAAGTATACGAAACCATTTCCTTTGTTATGACGAAACGAAATACATTGAAATTTGAGGCAATAACTTTGGTTTTCCCATTTTATTTCAGTGACATCTCAATTACCATGTACAGTAGGCAACACATGAATATTTGTCTTAACAGCTCTTCCATTGGGATACTGTAAATGTCCTCGAAATACGAAGATTGTTGCAAAAAGATCAGGTGAAATTCCTAATATTCCTAATACATACTACTCGTTTGTAGTATGAAATACTGCTTCATGTCCTGTGGCAAATATATTTAGCTTTTGCTGTAGGATGTGCTGAGGATTAGATCAGGCTTAACAATTGGATGTAGAAGGCCACGTGTTTACATTTTTGTTCGTTTTTTTGTAAGAGAAAATTATATGTTTATATGTTTTTTTTTCTTTTTGCAAACACAACTATGTTGTGAACACATTATGTGTTATAACAGACAGTGACAATGGTGCAATATATTGTTCTAAAAAGAAGTTGTCCTGTGCCCGTTGGTTAACTGAAGGGAGGTGCAATCCCGAAATCAGCAATAACAGACAATCTTCATTCTTGCGTGTTTTAACTTATACCTTAGTGTGTTAGTCAATGTCAAAAGACATAATGTTGTTCAGTGAAACCTTTGTAGGTCAGAAGATAAAAAAAAAACATCTGGAGATCGGGGGAGGGGTCAGATGGGAGGATTCTGCTTCATGTAGGAAAATGTTAACGTCAGCGTCGCACAATTACAAAGTGATGAGCACGATCATGCTTTTGTGTTCCCCCAAAATGCATGACATGGACAATGGAGTAAATAAAACCTTTGTTATTTTGTTCAAAGATGGAATGAAATAAACAAAAATTATACAGTTGCGGAAAAGCATGGAGAAATGAGAAGGGACTTCAAAAATAAGACATTTGTTCCGCTAACATTCCGTTGACATTCCGCTAACATCATGGTCACAGTGCATTTACAAGCATTGTGAGTAGTTCCCCCGAAAATACTAATCTGCCATACAGTGGTACACGTTGAAATGGTCACAAAGGGTGAAATCCTAATTGATCCTATCTCAAGCCCTGCCCTCTTTCCTCGATCCTCCAATCACAACTGTTGCTTCCCTAAAGCAACAGTCGCCATTGGAGGATCAAGAAAAGAGGGCAGGTTCGAGATACTGTAGGTCAATTGTTTTCCATAAGCCTTTTTTGTCGTTTCTTATTCAGCAGTGTCTTGTTCAAACATTCCAGATACTATTTCCGACATTCCATTGAACCTGCGCTGGTTACACAGAATCTTGGGACGGTTTTAAGGTCGATGTTGCTGTGTAGTATGTCATATACAACGAGTATCCTATAAAATCAACTGTTATTATAATCTGAAAAATAAAAGCTACACGTATGAATCAGATATACTTTATACACAAAGATTCAACATATTACCAAGTAGAAATGTCAATAGCTATCTTGCCTGCCATGTACAGAAAATAAATCCATGTGAAACTGTGGGAAATAAGTAAATGTGCTATTAACAACTTTACACTGAAAAAAATAAAGATATATAAAAATACATATAGAGGACAAATACAGTGATAAATCGTACTCATGTGCCACACGCACATTATAGCTCTTGCTGAAACATTTACCACGTCATCAATTGTCATCAAGACGGTATTACTGCTCAGTGCTTCTAGATACGATGCTTAACAAACTGCAACAGCTGACATTAGAATCCTGTGATTCTGTTTACCATTGGGTTCCTGTCATGTCGAGGATTCCAAAAATAATCTCAAAAGAATCCTTGCGTACAGTAGAAAAGGGAACTTCAGCATTGGAGTCAGCCCCTCAACGTGCTCTCAAACCGCCTGCCGTGTTTGTTAGAATAAAGATAGATGCAATTACAAATAAATAAAGTAAAAAAAATCTAAAACATAAGGAAATGAAAACAAGAAGGCCGTAATATTATAAGGCCAACTATAGGGCACATTTGTTGAACTTCCTGTGATTTTTGATGTTCTCGTCAGCGGCCTTTCACTCCAGCCTCTGGTCTGACAGTGTGCAAAACTATTTAGCCCATAATAACCACCAATACTTGGAGCTTGGAGGTTGAAGCCTCTTTACTAGTTATTGCCACATGCCTGCTCGCATCTACGCCGTTCAAATCCACCATTTATCAAAAGAATCCGATCAAACCAAAGAATAGTCTTGTTGGTAATAGACTTTCATAAAGTTGATCCATTGTTATTTATGTATTTATTTATTTGTTTATTTATCTATCTATTTTGTATTAATTAAATTATTAAATTATAAATTTATTTATCTATTTATTTATATATATATATATATATATATATATATATATATTTTTTTTTTTTTTTTTATTCATTCATTCATAAATTTTTTTATTCCATGTCTGGTTTCTTTGTAAATTCTCAGGTATTCTAGCTTTTTTTTTCAATCATTTTACACATGAAACCTTATCCTAGTTTTTTTTGAGAGATGTAGTCATGACCAGAACATAGCCTTGTGTGATGAAATGTAAGCATTTCACTACCCGGGGCCTACCAAGCACACAACACCTTTGGCTTACGAGTGACATTCGTATGTAAGCTATTATTTCTCATTTGACCCTTGACCCTTGAACATTTTTATAGTGAGCTAAGATTACTGCCCAGTCAACCCCTGGACTCTCAGCTTCAACACCTCGTCACAATGTGTGGAGTTGTTCCATGAGATCTGTGAGTGTTTTGTACCAAACAGACCTTCTTATCACATCCACTAACATCACTATACCGAGACATTCATCGTCAACCAAATGCCTAATGATTGCGCTAAAAAAAATTGCTTATTGACCACTGCCTAAACAAACTGCCCAAGTTATGTGTAATCAATATTAGTGTCCTCTCTTAGATCTGCAGCAGATTAACTGTTGATTCACCGTTGGAAACGATTCCTTTGTGCCGCTCATTCAACCATTCATATGATTAAAAACTGCCTGACATATATGCCACTTAAGAAAGAAAATATTCCTTTGTTGTGAATTGAATGTAACTGTCTGATGTGTCTCTCTCTCTCTATCTCTCTCTCTCTTTGCATCTGTCTTTCACTGTTTTTGTATGTGTTGAGAAGATGTTTAACTCTGGTGCAGTTTATATTTTGTTTGTTTGTTTGTTTGTGTGTTTGTGTGTGTTTTTCTTTCTTGTCTGTAGCCAGTCCTGTTTTACCTGTCTACTGGTGGTTGGTACTTTGATAATACTTGTTTATTTGTGTGTATTAATTTTGTATTGTAAACAAGACAAAAAATCTTCTCACCCTTCTCCCTCTTTCTCTATCTCTCTATTTGTTGACCAAATGTATGCATGTTTATGGCGTGTAGGCAAGGTTGTTGGTATAATTGTTTGTTGTCTTCTATGTGAAGCTCCCACCTGTTAGCCTCACTGCATGCCATTTTAGACAGATATACTTTAGTCTGTAACATTCCTGCTAAAATGGAATCACCGCACACTCTGTGAATAAAAGTGATTTCATATCATTTCTTCATCGTCCTGTGTTTCTGCGTTCAACAAGCTCTACGGCTTCCTTATGTATGAAAACCCTTGTCAGTATTGACCGTACTCACACGGCGGCCATTTTGCCCTCATGGGTGGAAAGGAATCCTCACCTGAGCGTGACGTAAGAGCAAAATGGCCGCCGTCTGAATATAGTACATATGGTACAAAGCACCGGTAGAGAAGGTATTCCTCACGGCAGGAGGGCGAGACAGCCCCTGATTGGTGGGACTGTGTGGAAATCACATCACGTAAAAAAGTCTTCAATCTTAGATCATTATATTCCATCGCATGGCAGGCAAAGATGTACTATCACTTGTCAATGTTGTCTGTCGCTGGAGTGCAGTTCTTTTGTTTTCATCTCAACATGGCTGTTATGCATTTGTTTCCCCCGCAACTTTCTTTTTTTCATACAGTATAAGGAATTTCAACATCTATTCAATAAAAGCGATAAGGGCTGTAAAACAGAATGCACTGTGTGTGTTGTTCACATGCCCCCCCCCCCCCCCCCCCCCCCCCCCCGGTATTTAAACTGGTAATTGTGATACAGATCCAGTAGTGCCGGTCTCATAACAAGGTCTGCTTGCTCCCTAAGCGGGCCTCTGATATGGCACATCAAACAAACGCCCAGGAGAGAGGGTGATGGACGAACGCCAGGGGAGGGTCAGGGATGCCAGTGGCGTTTTGCGCTGTGTTAAATGTGGCAAAAGCATTTAAAAAGGACAGCAGCATCAGAATCAAATGAGTGGATTACGACATGCTTTTGACATTTGCAGGCATATTGCTCCATGGAGGTCTGTTTGGGATATTTAACGAGGGCCTCTCCAAAATGTTGTTGCCGTTACCTGAAAGCGAAAGTGTGTAGGTTTTAATTTATTTGACTTATAAATCTCACACTTGAAGGTCAGCGTGTCATTTCATCCCCACTGTGGCTAAAAAAAACTATGTATTTTTTGTGAATATATTTGAATATAAGGTGGGAACGTCTTTGAGTGGATTGTTTAGGTGACTATTTAATCTAGTGGCTCTCAGTGAGGTTCCACTTGATAAAATTGGAGTTGTGTTTTTCATCCTAGATTCTTCAAAAAAAAGGGGGGGGGGCGTTCCGCAGTATCTGTGGCAACAGATGTTCCACGGTTCTACGCTCTGCCAGCTCCGGTAGTATATATGAAGACACAGAGGATTGTCCCATGGGGTTTACGGGATATCCACAACTACAACAACAACCACTGCTTCTACTACTGTTTTATGTGACAAATAAAACAACACTTGACTACTACTACTACTACTACTACTACTACTACTACTACTACTACTACTACTGCTACTGCTACTACTACTACTACTACTACTACTACTACTACTACTACTACTACTACTACTACTACTACTCAAAAAAATATATATATAATAAAAAAATAAAAATAAATTGCACCCCCACTTTCAACTATAACTAGGCGGCCATGCATGCACTTGTCCTAATAAACTAACCTACACTGTAGCACTCAACACTTTGATGAACATTGTTACTCAGCTGATAGAGTTGTGCCCTTCCTGATGGCTTGTCGTACAGAACTTGTAAGTCGCTTTGGATAAAAGCGTCAGCTAAATGACTAAATGTAAATGTACTACTGCTACTACTACTACTACTACTACTACTACTACTACTACTACTACTACTACTACTGCTACTGCTACTGCTACTACTACTACTACTACTACTACTACTACTGCTAGTATGGCAAGCCGTTTTAACATTTATTCCCATTTTCTAGCACCCAGCTAGCTAGGTCATCTTTGCGAATGAGCTAGTTGGGTACCCAGCTAGTTCATTTGCAAAATTGTCCTTGTGAATGAGCTAGCTAGGTACCCAGCTAGCTAGAAAATGGGAATAAATGTTAAAACGGCTTGCCATACTGCTACTACTACTACTACTACTACTACTACTACTACTACTACTACTACTACTACTACTACTACTACTACTACTACTATTACTTCTACCACCACCAATACTACAATATATAACAATATTAGCCTGCTGCTACTTATCATTTACAGTGCAACAATTGGTAAATGCCTGTAACCTTTGGGCAAACATTCCTGTTGAAGACAGGAATAAAAGAGTGCTGGCTGTTAAGTAGTGGATGGTGTAGTGGATGGTGTTGATGGTGTAGTGGATGGTGTTGATGGTGTAGTGGATGGTGTTGATGGTGTAGTGGATGGTGTTGATGGTGTAGTGGATGGTGTTGATGGTGTTGATGGTGTAGTGGATGGTGTTGATGGTGTTGATGGTGTAGTGGATGGTGTTGATGGTGTTGATGGTGTAGTGGATGGTGTTGATGGTGTTGATGGTGTAGTGGATGGTGTTGATGGTGTAGTGGATGGTGTTGATGTTGTAGTGGATGGTGTTGATGGTGTTGATGGTGTAGTGGATGGTGTTGATGGTGTAGTGGATGGTGTTGATGGTGTAGTGGATGGTGTTGATGGTGTAGTGGATGGTGTTGATGGTGTAGTGGATGGTGTTGATGGTGTAGTGGATGGTGTTGATGGTGTAGTGGATGGTGTGGATGGTGTTGATGGTGTAGTGGATGGTGTAGTGGATGGTGTTGATGGTGTTGATGGTGTAGTGGATGGTGTTGATGGTGTTGATGGTGTTGATGGTGTAGTGGATGGTGTTGATGGTGTAGTGGATGGTGTTGATGGTGTAGTGGTGGACGGTGTGAATAAGTGTGAAGTAGGGCATTACAGAGAAAAAGAGGGGATATATATATATTTTTTTTTACGTATGCTGTGTAGCCCAGAGGTCTGCCCCCAGGAAATGAAAGTATGAATCAATACCATTAGTATTCATGCTCTTGTGGGTGGCCCTCTCAGCCCCAGCTGCGTCTCTAAGCAGCACTCAGTCTGCAGGGAGGCCGCTCCTCTATCGGTGTCCTGCAGACACGCAATCAATGTCAATTAGCTGCTGTCCACCGGGCGCTGGACACACAAGCTGGCCGCAGAGCGTGAGCACGCCAGCGCGGGAGCCTGGGCTCGAAATAGAAAAGGATTTCCAGCTCCAGACGGTGGCTGTAATCATGGGGAGGCTTATAGACGCGTAAATGTTTTGTTAAGAGTATGTTTATATGTGTGTTTTGTAAGTATTTTGTTTTTACAGTAGCCTATAGTATATGTGAGGTGGTATGAAGCAAAAAATTACCTAGACGGTTATGGTCGATCTTTGACCGCTGACCATATTTCACACGGTGGTCATTTCTTCCCACCCTGTTGTTCCCCTGGGTCGGAACAGGGTTGAAAGGAATCCCAACCTGAGCATGACATGAGAGAAAAATGGCCGCCGTGTGAATAGGGTCAATAAAGATATTTTCAGCACTAACCCAGGTGGCCAAAAAGTTCCGGCCCATTAATGGCCTGTATCCGGCAGGCCGGAAGAAATTAATCGGCCCAAGTCCGGTTGCCAGAGTCGGCCCAGTAGGCGGCAATGACTGACTGGCCAATTCCGGCCCGAGTACACTGGGCCATGTCCGGGGTTGCCGGAAGCGGTGAACGTCCGGTTGCCTAAAGCAGCCCAGATGCGGCCCAAACACACTGGCCCAGGTCTGGTTGCCCGAAGCCTAGCCGACACTGCCAATGCAATACTGGTACTACACAGTAAATTCCGCAGAGTACATTTGACTCAAACTGAGTAAAGAAATTTTACTCAGTTTGAGTGAAATGTACTCAGTTTGAGTCAGCGGAATTTACTGTGTACCCAGTATTCTGCCAGAGCTACTCCACTATCTGCCTATGACCGTACATTACCGGAAATACAGTAGGAAATGGTTGATTAGTAATACAATGCCACATATTTAAGGACCCTTCCCTTTACCAATTCAGTATTGGCATGTCCCTCATTGAAAAATTCAGAAGTTTACATGCTGTCTCCTACCTCACTGAAATATATTCTCAGTGTATGTGCACATTGTACACAATATACATCATTCTGCAGTGAAGCTCAAATATCAAGTAAAGTAACAATGCTACTTTTTCTAGTTAAAAATTACAACTTGAATAGATATTTAAACATTTATTAACAAAGAAATATCACATTAATCACATTAATGACTTTACTGGGCCATTACACCCAAAATGAGGTTTAATCAAATCAACATCACAATAAATCATAGTACAGATAGATTACTCAAATGCACATAAGGAGACTGGTATATATCTCCTCCTCTCTCTCTGGAGATGACCGTAAGCATGAATGATCAGTTTAAAAAAAAATTCTACCTATGGTGGTAATTACATTACCTTCAAAAAAAAACATTTGAATATCCATTATTGCTCATTATGTAAATATACCTACACCAACATACATATAGAATAATGTATTCTCTCTCTCTCTCTCTCTCTCTCTCTCTCTCTCTCTCTCTCTCTCTCTCTCTCTCTCTCTCTCTCTCTCTCTCTCTCTCTCTCTCTCTCTCTCTCTCTCTCTCTCTCTCTCTCTCTCTGTGAACATTAGTAAACATTTATTACCATAAAACAGGCCTTGAGATAATTAACAAAACATGTAACAAAATAAAATAGTCCATACACCCAACATGGGTGTAAAGAACAAAGTGCAATTAGTCAAAAGTACATTTGTACTTTACTTTAGTATTAGGTTTGCGGATTGGTCCTTGTGCAAGACTATAGAAGGCGGGGATCTTTGATTAAACACTGCTATCAGAAGAATAGACAGTCAGAAAAAATTGTTTTACTTTTAACTAAGTACATTTAAAAGTAGAAACTTTAGTAGACTTTTACTCGTGTGTTTTACTTGAGTACAATTTTGAGACGGTACCCATACTTTCACTTAAAACTCCCAACATTTTGTGAAATTAGCTTACAGTCTTCTCCAGAGAGAGAGAAGAAGATAGATACCAGTCTCCTCTCTGTGCATCGAGTAGAAAGCTATCTGGCTGCATGTTAGCCTAGCTTAGCACAATGAATGGAAGCGGGCATGACTGGTTAGCCTAGGCATTGTCCAACTAACACCTCTCCCGAAGGCTATACACAGTCATGTCCGCTTCCATTCATTGTGCTAAGCCAGATAGATTTCTACTCAATGCAGATACGAGACTGGTATACATCTTCTTGTCTCTCTCTGGAGAAGACTGTAAGCATGAATATGATCAGTTCAAAATGTTGTCTACCTATGGTAGTAATGTTCTTATGTTGGTCCACCACTCCTGAATGAAGTGTAGAGGAAACTAAACAATTTTGTCTTTCAGATCCTTTACTTAGGGATGGCTGGGGGATTTACTGTGTTTGCATGTGTATACGACAGTGGTTTGGTCGGTAGAGCAGTCGTCTTTATCCGGAGGTTCCCGGTTTGATTCCCGCTCCTGGATAGATAGAAAGATATATAGAGAAAAGTAGGGGGAGGGGACAGATAGTTAGTTCAGGGATGTGATTGTGCCTTAAGAAAAAAACATGAAAATCTTCTAAATGATAATATATTATAAACACTCCATTTGAATGAATGAACACATTTTATTTGTATAGATTGAACTGTTCCCAGGGAAGAGGAAGGTGGGAGAGGAAAGGGACAAAGAAAATGCATTAAATATCTCAGTGTCCCCCTAAAAAATGTAAAGGGGGTCATCGGACCCCTCCCAAGTCATCCTGGCTCAAACACTAACGGTAGGACCTTATCTTTTCTTCTTTGCAACCAGATTGTGCAACACCTGTAACCGCCTCCTCTAGTCTTGCCTACTGTGAAGGGCTGCAGTTGGACTAATGGACTCTTTCGCTCTCAAGTCGATTTTGAGAATGAAGGTGGTGACATTTCTCCATCTGCTTCTTGGTTATGTCTAGGTTGGCTTCTGTACCTCATGCTTGAGAGTTTGATGTTTCTACAGAGCGGTACACTGGTGTCACCAGGGTGGAGTTTTCAATACAGTCTTCACTGTGATAAATCAATAAATTGTGATAGTGTAGGCTATTATAAGTGAAATAATCTGTCTGTAAACAATTATTGGAAAGATTATTTGTGTCATGCACAAAGTAGATGTCCTGACTTGCAAACACTAGTTTGCCAACATGAAATCTGTGGAGTGGTTAAAATGTAGTTTTAATGACTTCAACATTCAGTAAGTATGTAAACGTAGACAGACAGACCACAACTTACTAAGAATGAACTTGTCTCAAGGCCCGCTCTCTCCTTCCTCCATCTCTATCTGCTGAGAGCTGAAGCCACCTTTTAGTATAGCGCTCTACATCTGCATCAGATGCACTTTTAGTGCCCGCATTGAGTCTCACGGACCCTAAAAAAAGACAAAGAATGGGACAGGTGAAGCCCTATCATAAGAAACTTCCATTCACTTTTTTTTTTAATGCTTTCTTGATACTCATCCAACTATAAGTGTTTTGAGAGTCGGTCAGAGTGATGAAAGGCATTAGATTTACATCTGCTCAGAGCTCAAATAAATCAAGGATGTGATTTTTCCGGCCTGAACATGTGATCCACGTGAATCCACGTACATTTCCGTGCTAATTCATATTTAAAGTATACAGACATGAATGGTATCAATCTCCTCAACTCTGGTCAAGAAAGCAAATAAGCATATTACCCAAAATGCTGAACTATTCCTTTAGAAGATTAAGAAACCATATAATAATAAAGCAAAACTTACTCAGGAAAACATCTTTAATTGCAAGTGGCTCGAAGGCCTGCTTGCCATTTGCCCCACGCCAGTTAATGTTCTTGGCCAGCTGGTTTGTCACTAGTTTCGCCATAGTCCTCCAAACAGTTTCTTTAACAGTCAATCCCGCAGCCATCGCCAAGTAAAGGATCTGAAAGACAAAATTGTTTAGTTTCCTCTACACTTCATTCAGGAGTGGTGGACCAACATAAGAACATTACCACCATAGGTAGACAATTGGAAACTGATCATATTCATGATAGCAAAAAAAAGAAGAAAAAGCATAACGCTGCTGTCGGGACAAAACCTCATAACTCCAAAAACCCAACTTTTCAGCAGATGAAAAAAACTAACACAGATTTGAGGGTGAATAGAGTTAGGAGGTTTAGACAGATGATCGGTTTAATGCTTTCCCATTGTTTAAACTTTGTAAAACCCACACACACATATGGAGGATGATCTACGGAGTTGATTTATATAATAAAAAAAAAATTCAAAAAATGGAGTTATGAGGTTTTGTCCCGACAGCAGCGATAAGGCCTAGTGCGTAGAAGTAGCCCTAATCATGATCAAGTAACCAAATATATAATAATAAATAGAATGGGAGAAAAAAAGTAGAAAAAAAGGGGGCCATAGGTCAAAAGTCTCAGCAAATGTCAATTCCTCAAATATACATTTTCACCTACCAATTTTTGCTTATAAACATCCTCCTGTGCAATGCGCTCATCAAGGGTTCTCAGGTCATCCAGGGTGGAAAGTGGTAACATCGTAAATGGAAGGCCATCTGGGACAAGTGCTGCTGCTGCTGCACCATTTTTTTGCAGTAAGGTGTGCATTTCCTTTATAATTTGATTAGTCGTTGCCACAGTAGTTAAAATCTCACGGAGAATAGCTGTAAAAAACAAACACTTAACAAGTTAATATCTGAGATTTGGAAACACAGTAACATCACTACAATAAACTCAAACCGGTCTACATATAAATCAGAAAATCTGACAGGTTTGTCCAGATTATCTTAATTTGGAGGCCTAACCGAAAGTAAGCATATCTAAAATGTCACAAAAATCCATTACACAGGGAAATTGGGTGCAGAACTGTGGTAAACTAACGGTTCTGAACTAAGACACAAATATCCATTGTCTTGAGTCATGGTTCCCTATTTCGTGTCAAGGTCTCACCCCCCCCAGATGCAACACTTTGAATGAGATTTACTGTGTAGCAGAGGTGTGGACTCAAGTCACATGACTTGGACTCAAGTCAGACTCGAGTCATGCATTTGATGACTTTGGACTTGACTTGACCAAATCAAAAAATACTTTGACTTTAACACCAATGTGTGACTTCACTTGGACTTGAGCCTTTTGACTTGAGAAGACTTGAGCTTCCCCCATGCCCAAAGATAAAAAATTATGTTATATTAAATACCGAATGGTTCGTTGCGTTATTTTTATGTAGATTGGTAGCGAGCTGCAGCGCAGTCCTCCTCTCCGGTGCCCCACAGTGGATTTTTCAATACAGATGCAACACTTTGAATGAGATTTACTGTGTAGTAGTAATTGCTGTAGAACACTTACGATCCCACTCGTTGCGATCCCACTTGTTGGTTAGCCTGGGCAGGGTACGGGGTGCCACGCTAGGTGTGGTGGGAGCTGTAGGACGGATTGGCGATGGAGAAAAGTAGGAGGGGACAGTTACAGTTAGTTAGATTGACACAGAGAGAGAGGAGTGGAGGGGGGGGGGGCAGAGCCTCATAAAGCTAACATTAGCTGCACTCATAGGAGCCTGCATGTTGATGTAGCCTCATAAAGCTAACATTATAGCTGCACTCATAGGATGTTGATGTAGCCTCATAAAGCTAACATATGCTGCACTCATACCATTGCCGGGCCAGAGCCGGTTTATCTTTGGCGAGCCCGAGTCGCCGGTTTATCTTTGGCGAGCCGAGTCGGCTCTGGCACGGCAACCATTACCGGGCCAGAGGCCGGCTCATCGTTGGCGTGCCGTGCCGGACATGTGCCGAGTGTGCCGACCGGTAGCCGGAATCGTGCCGAGTATGCTGGCCACCTGGGAAGAAAGATAAACCGTGACTTATATGATATCATTATCATTAAGCGGCACAGTGGTGTTGTGGTCGGACAACACAGAGGCCCTCTACAGGAAGGGACAGAGCAGGCTGTTCTTCCTGAGGAGACTCAGGTCCTTCAATGTGTGCAACAAACTGCTGCAGTCTTTTTACCAGTCTGTTGTGGCCAGCATCCTCTTCTATGCTGTGGCATGCTGGGGAGGCTACATCAACTCAAGGGACACCAACAAGCTCAACAAGCTGGTGAGGAAGGCTAGCTCCGTGGTGGGAGTCGAGCTACCTAGACTTGAGGTGATGGTAGAGAGGGGGATGATAAGGAAGCTGGATGCCATCATGGAGAACCCCTACCACCCCCTCTACGACGAGCTAGTCAAGATGAGAAGCTCGTTCAGCCACAGACTCATTCCCCCCCGACACTCAACTAACCGCCTCGGACAGTCCTTCATACCAGCGGCCATCAGGCTCCACAACAGTGGGCAGCGACTAGCAGCCTCCAGGCTCCACAACAGGGGGCAGCGACAGCGACTGCTACCAGACATTGACCTGGGACTTATAGGAACCCAAGGGGGACAACCTACACTACCCTGGTACTTTGATTAATGTATACTCAGTAGATAGTAAATTATAACACTACCTCATGCATACTGCACCTTATGTGACACTGTGAATAATGTGAATATTCCTCAGCTAGTCAGATAGTAAATTATATTGACCATATTGATCAAATTGTTTACACTGCCTGTGTTGTCTTTTACCTACCTGTATACTGTGTTGTTTTACTACCTGTACCCCTCCCCCCCTCCCCCCCATGCTGCTATGATGCCTGAATTTCCCCAAGGGGATCAATAAAGGAATATCTTATCTTAACACTGTCGCCTCACAGCAAGAAGGTCCAGGGTTCGATTCCCGCTTGGGGACCAGGTTTCCATGATGCCAGGTACCCAGGTGGGGTATCTCCCGGGCCTTTCTGTGTGGAGTTTGCATGTTCTCCCCGTGCTCGCAAGGGTTTCCCCCCCGATAAGATAAACCCAAAACATGCACAACAACAGATCGCTAACGCTGTGGCGTCCTTGATGAAGACGGACAGGAGCACTTGGATTGGTCCCCTGGCGCGGCTCACGTTGACGCCTGTCTGCTCCCGGCTGTCCTTGGGGGGAAGGACGACGGGATGGGTTAATCGCAGAGACGAATCTCATCAGCGATCCTAGAGACAATGCATGCGTGTGTGTTCCGGTGTGTGTGTGTTGTGGATAATAGCCAATGCCAATTAAAGACCTCTGAGCAGGTCCTGCATTATTATATATATTATCCTGCATTATTATTATTATTTCCTTAACAAAATGAGATGCATGAGAAACAGCCAGCAGCCCCTTTGAGAAAACAATCTCCTTATTTTCTCATCGAGGTGCGTCAAATGGACACGACACGTGCCCAGAACAGACGAGCACACAGAGGCACGCTTCTGTTTTGCATATTTTGATTACATGCAAATGGACACATGAGAAAGAGAGAGAAGCGAGTGTTCATTCGAGAGCCATACGCCCATCCATTTGACTGTCATCAAAGATAGGAATCTGAACTCTAGATGGGGAGGTCGATGGATATCTTAGGTTTTAGCACGTGCCGGGGAGGCCCGGCTGGTTTGAAAAGTCCATTAGCGGGGGATTGGGAGCGGGCGTGGCATGGCGTGGATGCTCAGATGAACGGGCAGCGGTAATGAATAAAGCAGGCCAGAGAGAGCGGCTGAGATCATGGGGAGGAGCGGGAGTCTGCCGCGTTCACAGGGTGTTTAATTTCAGACGGGACCCCGAGAGGACCTTTCTCCATTTCCTTATGTTAAAAGGAGCAAACGAAATTGGCCAGGACGGATTAAAAGAAGACCTGACCTCAATTAGCGAGCATGTCCCCTCGGAGTCGGAGCCACGCGTCGATGGTCGACCTGCACCACTCGTCTCCTATAGCGTGTCTCTCGCCTGATTTAGAGACCTGCATTATATATAAAACATCTCCCATAAGTAGAATACGGCATGAGGGATATGAATACTGCATATTTCTGCATGTGGACTTGTGGCGTAGTAAACAGGATGCTCTCCATTGTCTATAAATACTGGCGGGATTCAATAACGTGTCATTCCTGACACAGAAACTGCCACTAGTGTAGCTACTATTCTGAAATGCTCTTAGATTAGATAAAGAAATGTATTGTCATTGCACAGCACAAGTACAGTACACACAAAAATAAGTTGGCATCTAACCAGAGTGCAAATGTAACTGTAAAGTGCATTAACAATAGTACAAAATGTACAAGTGATTAAATGTTATATATATATATATAAGCTACTGGTAATATATGCCACACTAATATATTTACAGTTTAATTAAGTACAGTGAGTGATACAGGCAGGGGCGTAGCTGTAGATTCTGGGCCCCATGAAAGAATGTATTTGTAGGCCCCCAGTGAAAAAATTTTTGGCCATTTATGTATTGATGAAAACGCATAATATGGTTTTTACCTATACATTCGGATCAGCAGTTCAGCACCTGCACTGTTGGTGGGTGAGCCTAGTAAAGGATGTTGCATTGCATTCATCTTCAATGAATGGACCAATGCAATAGTCTACCAAAGCTCCCCCTCTCTCTATATATATCTCACACACACACATACACACACACGCACGCACGCACGCACACACACACACACACACACACACACACACACACACACACACACACACACACACACACACACACACACACACACACACACACACACACACACACACACACACACACACACACACACACACACACACACACACACACACACACACACACACTTCAGAAACAAACATAGTATCAATGAGAGCATCAATAAATACACGAGTGATGTCTAGTAAAAAAAATCATCCTAAACTCCCCCGCCCCCCAGCTACGCCCCTGGATACGGGTATAAATGTACTATGGTAGTAAGCCATACTAGCCAGTGGTATAACTATTAACACTAGCACAGCCATGGAGAAAATGCCACTAATTCCCGCCAGGAACGGGTCAGATGACCCGACAGCTTATATGAGAAATATGAGAAAAATAAACAGTGTAAACTATATAATTACCTCTGAATGAATAATTTTTTGATGGAAGAGCCACACATTGCGGGACAGTCCCGAAAATGGAACTCTTGTCCCGTGTCCCGCATGAACAGAATTTGGTGCTAAAGGAAGAGGCCCTGCTTGATGCTGCCCATTCCAACAAAAAAAAAGTTTAAGAAGCAGCACTGAATCAGGTAAGAACACAGTTAATTTACAAGCTTGTTTTAATAAAAGCAACAAAAATGCAACAATGTATCCTGAAAGTAGCATATCCTTACCGGCAGGGCCGCCTGGGAGAAATGCGAGGCCCTGTGCAAGATTTAAACACGAGCCCCCCCCCCCCCCCCCCCCCCCCCCCTAAAGGTTAAAAAAAAAAAAATTAATTATTTTTTTTATACAGTGCAACATATTCTTAAATAATAGCGCTGCCCGAGGCTGGGCATGATACAGTCAACATATAGCAAGAGAGAGAGAGCGAGAGAGAGCTCCCGTTCTACAGTCAATATACAGTGTTATCGCTTTGTAACACTGTACACATTTCTCCACAACACACATGTACAAGTGGCAGTAATGCAGAAAATCCAGCAAGGGAAGAAGCAGTGTAGAAAACAGGTGGAGTTTTTGCCTAGCAATGGGAATGCTTTGGCTGTACTGTGTAGGTCCTTCCCACCTCTTGCAGAGACAATTCGCATTTCTTTCCTCTCTCCCTAGGCCTTCAAGGCCGTTCCTACCGCCGCCTCTACTGCTCCATGGAGCCCGACGCTGCTATGCCCTGCTTTGTGCCGGTGGCCGGACTATACTCAAATCAACTCTAAATGGATCTAATCAGTGGATTGCATATTTTCTTCAAGAAGCAGAATAAGGCTAACCCTCTCTGCCTATTGGGACATCATAATCGGGCTACCAATTTGAAGACGTGGTCATTTTTGGATTATCGAAGCTTTTGGACTGCAATAAGAAGATTTTGGATCTGTTTACCGCGCACAGGATCTACCAAAATGAACTGATAAGACACTTGGACACTTGGACTAATAATGCATTCAGTCATTTGGACGGAGTTGTTAAAACTCACTCCACTCAAATCAATAGAGTTATATTCCACTCTATTCAAATCAAATTTAAAGTGACGTGGCTGGGATAAATTGTGCCAGTCAGCCAAAACAAATTCCTGGACCAAGGTCGAACCAGAGAGCTGTGGAGTCGAAGGCCCTCTGGGAGATAAGAGTGGCGAGCGGCTTCCCACACCCCCAATCCCTACCTCCCCCACCCAGGACTTGGCTTGTGCACTCCCCCCCGCCCCCCCCCACCCCCCCCCACCCCCCCCCCTCCAGTCCCCCCCCCCCCCCCCCCCCCTCTGCATTGGCGCTGCACTGTCGGCTGCCTCGTGTGAGGGATCACCCCCCCCCCCTACAGCCCTGTAACAACCCCAACCCACTCCCCCCTCCTTCCGTACATGGCGCTGCCTATGACGGCTGCCAGTCTGTTTGCGGTGGTGAATATGCATATGTTTGTCTCAAGGCTCTGTACCATTATTACTATCTAAAATGTAATAATTGTGGAATATTACTGTAATGAGCTGTATGTGTATGATCCAAGCGTCCTATGATCCTCATAGGAGCATAACAGAAAAAAGCATTCCATGTGAAGGTATTCTGTATCTTTGCATGTCAACTAATAAAGAAACTTGAACTTGAACTTGAAACTTGATAGAAGTACACACTCTAGTGTTGATGTCTTTGTTTACAAGGCTTCAGGTATGGCATCAGCTAAGATGAGCCCCTAAAGGATATTCAACTTTTAATGGAAGAACAAAACAGAAGGAAAAGATAACTTCACAAAGGCAACATGAATATACATAGATCCAAAAGGACAAAGATCAACACTTAAATCCAAAGAGAAGAGGGTCTATACCAGAGAAAACAAAGTAGCAAGGGGCCAACGGCCGACATCAGCTAAATAGGCTAACTGCAAATAGAGTAGCCAGGTACTGACACCAGGTACACACCATTAGGCGTTAGCTAAGACAGCTAGCCGGCCCGTTTGGCTCAATATAACGTTAGCTACGTTAGCTAGCCGGCCCGCTTTGGCTCAATATAACATTAGCTACGACAGCTAGCCGGCCCGTTTGGCTCAATATAACGTTACCTACGTTAGCTAGCCGGCCCGCTTGGCTCAACATAACGTCTACGACAGCTAGCCGGCCCGCTAGCTCAACATAACGTTGGCTACGATAGTTAGCCGGCCCGCTAGCTCAACATAACATTAACTACGATAGCTAGCCGGCCCGCTAGCTCAACATAAGGTTAGCTACGATAGCTAGCCGGCCCGCTGGTCCAACAGAACGTCAGCTACGATAGCTAGCCGGCCCGCTGGCTCCACATAACGTTAGCCAACATAACGTTAGCCACGATAGCTAGCCGGCCCGAGAGAGAGAGAGAGAGAGAGAGAGAGAGAGAGAGAGAGAGAGATATCTCCACGGCGGGAATAGAATAGAGTGCATTAAAAACTCACCAAACGTCCAAGAGGATGGAGACAACCGTGTGGAGTTGACAAAGTTCATCTGCAGAACGATGCTGCACGCGCTCTCTCTAGGTTAGCTAACACTAGTTAGCCTTTAGCTAAGCTACTAGCCGACATGGCTATCTCGACTGAACCACACGTTAGCACTCGATATTATAACGTAGCTAAAGCTAACTAGCTGTCCCTGCCTTTAGCTGACATGGCTAGCCTGACTGAACTTTCTAACATGCAACAAATTTCATCTTCAGTCCATCTGCCGAACGAACGTCCTCTTCGTCTTGGCTGGCATAACCTCCAATGCTGCATGTGCGAAATAGCCAGACGGAGCTGACGCACGCCGGCCGACTGTACACATGTAACCCCTCCCTTCGTTGAAACCAATAGTATGTCTGCTGCAGAGCCCCAGAGCTCCAATAGTGTATCTGCAGAGCCGCAGAGCCAGGAACAAGTCAGACACATTCTACAAACGTGTCTAATGTGAAATATATAAGCATATAAGCAAAACTAGATTTTAGGTCTGTGATGAAAAAGGGCCTTGCGGGAAGGGGGGCCTCACAAAAAAAAAAGTTATTAAAAATATTGTGCGAGGCCCCCCTTCCCGCGAGGCCCTTTTTCATCACAGACCTAAAATCTAGGTCTGCACTGCTCGCATACCCCCTGAGGCGGCCCTGCTTACCGGTAATAGCGAAACTCGGCTTGTTTACATAATTTTCTCTTCTTGCATAAAATGCGTTTTTAAGCCTACTGGATATTATATTTCATTCATGTTGTTAAAATAACATAAGATAAACATTCCATACTGACGATTTACAGCAGGTTAATAACAAAATGTGCTATATATATAGCCTACCATAGGTGTCTAATATGAAATCAAGGCATTTAAATAATAAATTAAATAATAAATCATATACTTCCCCCCCTCTCCTACGTGTCCCGCATTGTCCCGCAAAAGAGGTTCTGCTGTCCTGCGACTGAACAATTTTGACCTGGTCACCCTAATTGACGGGCAAAGAGCCACATGCGGCTCGCGAGCCATGGGTTGGCCACCCCTGCACTAGACGCTCGCAAAGTGCTGTGACTTTCGTCTGTTCCAACGGCCCATATGTGGAATAACGTTCTAATTACATTTTCCTGAAGTCATTTCAGAAACCGTGCCAGATAAAATGCGTACTTTTAGGAAAAGTCATTGAGTGACAGAGCTGGAGCTCGACAGAGTGACGAGGATACATTTATTGAAAATGCCTAGGGGTCATTTGACCCCTTGTCGGCTGTGCTAGTGTTAAGAGTAGGTATGGGATATACAGATACTGTATACATATACGGGTATATGAACAGTTGTAGATAAATATACAGTATACATATATGGTATTTACAGTATAGTATAATTATTGTAAATGGCTATCATACAGGTATGTAAACAGTAATATATGGGTAGACTATTGGATGAGGTAGGTAGTTACTGTATGATTACAGTGCAAGGCATTGTATCTGTGGGAGTAGACAGTAAAGGCAGTAGATAGTTTATCAATTATATAGACCAGCGGTTCTCAACAGGGGTGCCGCGACACCCTAGGGTGCCGCAGAGAGCTGCCAGGGGTGCCTTGAGATAAAAAAAAATCATTATTTTTGGATTACAGAAAATTATCACTAAAGTGCTATCTGTTGCAGCTGCACTGTTTTCCATGAAAATACCATATTTTTGGATACGTTTGACCATTTCTCAAAATCTGAAAATCATTATTTAATAAAACACAGAAAAGGATCACCAAGTTACTCTGGATAAAAAAAAACTTTACAGACAACATTGAGACAAAGCTTCCTGACACACAGAACTCATTGAAATTGAGATGGTTTCGGTGTGGGTTAGGAGAGGAGATCCCAAATGCAGTTAACACGAGCAGAGAGAGAAGAGACTTAGGCCCAGTCCACACGAGCGCTGGATTTAATATAACCATGATTGTATGTGCGCAGTTGCACTGTTCGGCCACACACAACCGGGGATTTGCTACACTGCAACCCCGGTCTTTGAAAACCGGAGTCCAGGGTGAAGTTTTGCGGTTTTGCGGTTGCGTGTGGGCATAGCAACCGAGGTTATTCCCAGTGTTTACAGCAGAGCTGTCGCAATTATTTCCCATGTTCACGGCAGACTGTCAAACAATAGCAAGTTATCAACCGAGCGCGGGGTAGAGAGATTAGAGCAGAGCTGTCCCAAGTAGCGTTATATGAAAATGATTGTAACAAACTTTTGTTCGAAACGTATCGTCTGTGTTGAAGAGTGTTGTGATCGACTGATGTCTGTTGTCGCATTCCTGACCTGATGCTCAGAGTAAACATGTAGCTGCGGCTAAACTAAACTCATGTGTTGTCAAGTTATTGTTATAAGGAACCCAGTCCAGACTGCATCCCCTTAACAATTGTTTGTATTGAGCCGTATTGTATTTTACCCATTCTGCAATGTGTTAAATAACGTTTGCATCCATTCATAGCGGTAACGTTACCACATTACGTTAGCATTTAAGCTATATACTATACATAGATATAGTCATTCACATTAGCATGTAGCTAACAACACCGGCGGTCTTTTGTGAGACTAAACTATCCGCTCTTGGTGGTAAATTGTGTTGCTGTTGGTTTTGTTTCATCAACAAATGAGAGGCAGAACACACAGTGAATGTATCCGTTTGTTTATTGCACTTTTATTGCAGTTTCTTTATTTGCTGAAAATATATGTTCCGTTGGCAAAATGATATTTAAAGATGGCGGCTATGGTGTTTCTAAACAGGAAGTTTAGTGAGCGTTCAACCTTTTCTGATTGGTTGAAATGGCCTTCATGTCTGAACAACATCGCCGCCTACTGTTTTGGCATTGTACTACATGTATCGGTTGCTGGTTTTTCCAGCCGCCGTGGGTACGCAATTATATGCGGTCGCGAAAAGAACCCAGGAGGGGCAAAGCAGCAGGGGACCCGAGGAACAGGACCAGAGGGAAACCCGGGGAAGGGCGGGCGGGGCAAAGGGCCAGGGCGGCCAGAGACGGGGACAAAGGCCCGAAGACGGGGGCCGGAAATTTGTGGACAGAGGCCCGGTGAGGGGGACTGGACACAGGGATTTAGGGCCAGTGAGGGGGACTGGAAACGGGGACGGAGGGCCGGTCAGGAGGCCAGGAGCAAAGGGGCGTGGGCGTCAGACCCGGATGAAGGACCCTCCAGGCGCAGGACTCGGGGGCCGGACCGGAAGGGCCGGAGCGGAGGCGCGAAGACGACAACCCCGGAGCAGGACCCCGGACGGGCACCACTCCACGTGCAGACCTCGGGACCGGGTGCAGACCCCCGGACGGGGGTCTCTGCGGATGAAGACCACGGCGAAGACCACGGCGAAGAGCTGGACCAGACAAAGAGCCGGGACCAGACGAGGAGCCGGGGCCAGTTGAGGAGTCGGAATCAGTCGAGGAGCCGGGACCAGTTGAGGAGGCCGGGTCAGGCGTGGTAGCCGGACCAGTCGAGGAGGCCGGGTCAGGCGTGGGAGCCGGACCGGGCGTGGAGACCGGGCCGGGCGTAGCACCTGGGGCTAAGCTAACAGGGGCTAGGCTGGCAGTAGAGGCTGGGTTAGCTGAAGAATCCCTGCTAACTGTGAGGGCTTTACTAGCCTTTCTAGACTTGCTAGCAGTAGCAGGGGGAGCTAAGCCTGTACTAAGGGCCGGACCCACACTGAGTCTCCTAACTGAGGAAGCCAAAGGTTTAGCTGTAGGGCCTGTAGAACTAGCAGTGGCTAACCTAGCAGGGGATGCTAAGGAAGTAGCTAACAAGGCTATATTGGCTACAGGGGCTACAGGGCCTGGGCCAGCAGGGAGAGCTGAGGTGCTAGCTTTAGATGCTAAACTAGCAGACAGTGCTGAGCTAGTTGAGAAAGCCTGGACTGTGTTAGCAGAGCTGGGGTTGGCATTACTAGCTGCCGAAGCTAGGCTAACGGCTGGGCTAACAGCCTGGGCAGTGTTCACAGGGCGAGAGTTAGCAGAACTAGCTGGGGAAGCTAGGCTAACGGCTGGTCTAACAGCCTGAGCAACGTTAACAGGGCTGGGGTTAGCAGCACTAGCTGAGTGCGCTAGGCTAACGGCTGAGCTAACAACCTGAGCAACGTTAACAGGGCTGGGGTTAGCAGCACTAGCTGGGGACGCTAGGCTAACGGCTGGGCTAACAGCCTGGGCAACGTTAACAGGGCTGGGGTTAGCAGCACTAGCTGGGGACGCTAGGCTAACGGCTGAGCTAACAACCTGAGCAACGTTAACGGCGAGAGGACTAGCTGTACTTGCGGAGAAAGGCATGCTGGTAACCGGGGCTTCGGAAGCAGAGGACAGGAGCTCCCGAATCAGCCAACGGATCACACGCCGTGTGCTTCCAGCTGGAGCGCCTGCTCGGCGCTGCGCTCAACGACAGAGATGAGGAGCGTGTACATCGTCCACCTCTCCTCTGAGGACGAGGAGAGAAAATTCCCCTTGAAGAACCTCTCCATCGAGAGGAGCGCGTCGCTGGCTCTTACAGTCTCCGTGGCTGCTGGAATCAGGACTGTTCGCACCATTCTGAGATGGTTTCGGTGTGGGTTAGGAGAGGAGATCCCAAATGCAGTTAACACGAGCAGAGAGAGAAGAGACTGAGACGACGTACTGAAGTGAACAGGCTTGTACTAAGCAGTCAGCAAGCAACAATGAATACAAACGGTATCAAAGGTTACTAAACAAAAGCGAACTGCAAACCCGAAAACAATACTCAGCAATGCTGGAAAAAAAAGAACTTAAGAGAGGAACGGACTCACGGGGAATACGGTGACAAAGGTGAGTGTTATGTACTAGAGGCTGGTCACTCCTGTGTCACCAGGGCATGCAGGTGAGGGCTGCCAATTAGCCAATTAGTGCTGATTGGTTACCTGCTGGGAGCTGTAAAGACAGACCCAGGAACACACATGCAGAGTCTGTGCTTAGAAAAAGAGCTATTAGGTTCTTCAGTCCTTGTCCGTTGGTTTACCTTAGCACTTTAGTTTACATTTACATTAATAGTTCCTTGGTTTAGTAGCAGTTTTGAGTTAGAGCACAGGGTTTTGGTGTTGGTTACACATAGGTTGCGTACCCATGAGCCAGGGTCGTAACAGTTGGGCGCTCATCCGGGATCTTTTACCCCTAGAACTTTGTTTGGTGTTTTTTTTTTGTGTTGCACAGGGTGTCATCGTATTATGGTTTGGGTGGTGTTCGTTACATATGGTGTAACGTGGGGGCTGAGCCATTTCATCAAACAGGTGAGTATGCCGTATTTGTTTGTAATTTGATGTGACTACTTATGCTGTTAAAATATATAGTTTAGTAGGCACCACATGTAGATAGGGAAAATTTTTTCTGGTTGTTGGTTAGCGTCCGGTGCACCACGTACTCCTGGGGCGGTCAATGAAATGATTGGTATATGATCTTTGACTGGTAGCAGGTGTGGTTGAAGAAAGTTAGGTCTACAGGGCATTAGTTTAAGGGTAGGTAGATTAGGGCAGCCAGGAAACACAGGTAGTGTGGTAGGGCTTGATTTAGTGTTTCTTAGGGTAGACATGTGGTAGGCCGGTTTTTTCTGCAGTTTAGACGTAGAAGCATATGTAGTCACATCAGGTTAGAAGGCGCACCTGTTTGGAATATTTTGTTGGATTTATTTTGTTTGTTTGAGTGTTTGGTGAGCATACCTGGTAGCACCTAACACCCTGAGTGTATGACACGTCTATTTGGGGTGGGTGTTGTTTTTTTTTATGTTTTTTTTGCGTCCTTGAAATGTGCGCTCCGTAGCACACATTGCCACCGCGTCCCTTTATGATTATTATTAGTGGCTCCTTTGTCTGACGTGTCTCCGCTATTATCTGGTGCAGAGGGTGAGTGGAGGATTAGGGAGTTGGAGTTTAAGGAAAGGCAGCTAGAGCGGGAGCGTGAGGAGAGGAGAGAGGAGCGTGCGCTTAAGGAGAGAAGAGAGGGGCGTGAGTTTAACAGTGAGCGTGAACTTAAGGAGCGTGAGCTTAAGGAGAGGCAGCTACAACAAGAGCGTTACTTGAAGGACTTAGAGCACGAGCGTGCGCAGAAGGAGCTTGATTATAAGCACGCTGTCTTGCAGGCGGGTGCTCTGCATCCAGAGTCACGTTCCGGTTTTGATGTAGGCAGGAATATTAGGATGGTGCCACCATTTTTTGAGAAAGACGTGGAAAGATATTTTCCCCTTTTTGAACGGGTGGCAACCACATTGAAGTGGCCTGATACCGCCTGGACACTGCTGCTGCAATGTGTTTTGGTTGGTAGGGCACAAGAAGCCTACACTGCTCTGTCCCTTGAACAAAGCGCTGATTATGAGCTGGTTAAAGCTTCCATTTCAAGTTTCTTTATTAGTTGACATGCAAAGATACAGAATACCTTCACATGGAATGCTTTTTGAGGGCTTATGAGTTGGTCCCTGAGGCCTATCGTCAGCGTTTTAGAGGTTATCGCAGGTCCGAGGGGCAGTCTTATGTTGAGTTTGGAAGGGAGAAGGAGAACCTGTTTGACAGGTGGTGCACTTCTCAGAAGGCAGAGTCAAGAGAGCAGCTTAGGCAGTTGATTCTCCTAGAGGAATTTAAAAGATGTGTTCCTGATACCGTTTCCACACATCTAAATGAGCGTGGGGTATCGAAGATAGGCGACGCCGCTGTCTTCGCCGATGAGTTTGTGTTGACACACAAGTCCGTGTTTTTGGAGGACTACCGTGTTGAGTCCGGGGATAGGCGTCCTGTTCAGGGGGGCCGTTTCCCAAAACCTGTGTCTGCTGGTCAGTTAACTTCACCTCCTAGGTGGGGTGGTTCTGCTGGTGCATTCCCAGAAGGGATTATCTGTTTTTACTGTAAAGAACCTGGTCATATCGTTGCTGGATGCCCGGTGCTTGAGCAGAAAAATTTCAGAACCGTGGCTCTGATAGAAACCATATGCAGGACACCTATGCCAACGTTAGATGGGGATGGGGAAAGTATCAAACGTGTGGACAAAGAGCTCGAGGGTTCCTCAAGGTTTATGATGAATGGATTTGTTTCCCTGACTAATGCACTAGAGTCCAAACAGGCTATAACAATTTGGAGAGATACCGGTGCTTTTCAGTCCCTCATTCTGGAGGGGGTTTTGCCGTTTTCAGAAAACTCTTCTTTGCATTCCGATGTCGTTGTTCGGGGCTTTGGGGGTGGATTTGTGGATGCACCTTTGCATGAGGTCACGCTCAATTCTCCCTTAGTATCAGGCAATGTTGTTGTGGGGGTATGTTCTCACATTCCCATAAAGGGGGTGTCCTTCATTCTAGGGAATGATTTGGCTGGTGACAAAGTGTTGGCTACTCCGGTTGTAACTCCCATTCCTGTGGTTTCTGAGGTCTCTAATGAGCTGGCACAGAAACATCCAGGAGTGTTTCCTGTGTGTGCTGTGGCACGAGAAATGTCAAAGGACAAAAGTGATGTTGTTGATACTTCGACTTGGGACATTACACTTAGTGACACATTCTTTGTTGAATTAAAAGGTGTACCTGTTGAGAATTTTGGAAAGCACACTGTGGATGTACCTCTGCATAATGATTCTCTTGATTGTGGTTTTGTGTTAGGCCCGGTGGTGAAACCAGAGTTGACAGGAGTGCCGGAGAAGCATGTGACAGGAGATGATATGGCAGCGCAGTGTCTCAAGGTCTTCCCAGCCTGTACGGTGGCTGAGGCCACGAACAAATTGGAGGAGGAGTGTGGGAAGGATGCTATGAGAGGTGCTGTTTTTTCATGTGACACCGTTCTAGTTGGAGGGGCTACTAAGCTTGACTTAGGCTGCCAGCCTTCCCACAATAGCTCTATTGTCCCTAATGTTTCACTTGTGGGCAGGGATGGTCCCAGTATGTCAGTTGATGATTCTGACATTGATCCACATGTCCACACTGATTCTCTGCCATGCACTAGGTGTGATGGTCAACCTAGTTATCTGTGTCCTGTGGAGCAGGAGCCGCCTTCGCGACCTGGTCTGTTGAGTGGCAGCCATTTTGATTTTGATCAGGACAAAGTTATTTTGGGTGACGCCATTTTAGATGGTGTTCCAGACATTATTGTGACTGTCGTACTGCCAGGTTCCCGGTACACTGGGGCTGTACCTGAGGCGGTACAGCCTACTCTGGATGTTCACGGTGTGCAGTATCCTGAACTGCCAGTGCCAGGTGGGATGGATATGGGTGCAGTGGTGGTATCAGTGATTTATGGTTTTGTTGTGCTGTGTTCTGTTCTGTTAAAGGGGAACTATCTTATAAATGGCCTTTTTGAGTGTTTAGCATTGTTTCCTAGCTATGTGAACTTATATTAATATGATCTATGTCTCAAAATTCTCATATTGGCGCATTCTTCCAATTCTCCTCTCACAATATTCACCCTCACTGAACTGAGTCATTTGAAAATGTGCCCTATATGTGATGTCATATAGTCACCGCTGCATGTTAATGTTCAGGGGGGCCGGCCCGGCGCAGTGGTTTAGGAGCCCAGGCTCAAAACAGCTCGAGATCTTGAGGTAGAAAAATGCTGTTTTTGAGGACTTGATTAGAAATACAAAACAATGAATAAAAAAAATATATATATTACAGAGGTGTTCCATAGACTCACAGGAATTGTGTAAAAGTGCCCAAATAGTGAAAGAAATAGTAAAATAGTTCCCCTTTAAGCGCAGTTCTCAGGTTGATTTTGGTTTGCAGTATAATTTTGACAGATCGGTATCGGTGGTCGTGTTCGACAGGGGCCGACCCAGTTCTTGCCTTGAACCATTTTTATGTTTATGTTGGATCCTCCAGTTTACCCCTTGTTGTGTATACAGACCATAACCCTTGGTTTTTCTTCGCAGCATGGTGAATTCGAATCATCGTTTGATGCGATGGAGTTTGTTCCTCCAGGCGTATAACTTGGATATTCGCCACATTCGTGGGAGGGACAACGTGCTAGCAGACGCCCTCTCACAATCATAGTACCGGTGTTTGTGGTACCCGTTATCGCTGTTGTGGTAGAGGCCCTGACACCTAAGGGGTCACAGTTGTTTTTGTTTTGTTTATGGGTTGTTGTGTAGTGGTTGCCTCTTGGGCAACCAGTTTGGTGGGGGAGGTGTTATGTACTAGAGGCTGGTCACTCCTGTGTCACCAGGGCATGCAGGTGAGGGCTGCCAATTAGCCAATTAGTGCTGATTGGTTACCTGCTGGGAGCTGTAAAGACAGACCCAGGAACACACATGCAGAGTCTGTGCTTAGAGAAAGAGCTATTAGGTTCTTCAGTCCTTGTCCGTTGGTTTACCTTAGCACTTTAGTTTACATTTACATTAATAGTTCCTTGGTTTAGTAGCAGTTTTGAGTTAGAGCACAGGGTTTTGGTGTTGGTTACACATAGGTTGCGTACCCATGAGCCAGGGTCGTAACAGTGAGTAAGTGACCGAAACCAACTGTGATAACAATACACTGAAACAGGGCAATGGTGCGACAATCAATGAGGGGAACTGGCAGGTCTATAAACTGCCCTGTGATTACTAACAAGTGCCAGCTGGCAACAGGCCATGGCTGAGGAACACAGGATAGTAAAAACAACTCACATCATTGATAAAAACAAGTGTAAAGGAATATCTAAAAGAAACAATCCTTAAGGAACATATGTAAAGATGTTAACACCAATAAAAACAAGTGCAAAGGGAAAGCCTTAAAGGGACACATGTAAAGTATTAACACTTAGCAAATACATATGTAAAAGAGTTAACACTAACAAAAACATGTGAAAGGGATAAGCCTTAAAGGGACACATGTAAAGTATTAACACTTAGAGAATACATATGTAAAAGGAGATGAACCTTTAAAAGAATATGAAAAGATAAACCTTTTTAAAAACACAAGCTAAAACGCACCACACAACATGAACAGAGAACACAACAAAGCATTAAAGGAATCCAGCAAACCTAGACTCGAATGCCACAGAGAGTCCAGGATCTGGAGTTGCTGCGTTTGGCCTGCAGAGGGCGGCAGAAAAACACTGTTCACATTGTTCGAGCATGATCCCTGGCTGGGAGTCCGGGACCATGACAGAAATCTCATCTGATACCACCTGGAGAACTAGTTTCAGAGTGTGGTGCTGAGTACCAAGTATCTCATGATGCAGCAGTTAAGGTGTTGATACCATTCAGCACCACATATCTGTGTGAAGCTGGCTTTTCATCCATGACAGCTCTGAAAACAAAATATAGGGCCAAGTTGAGCCTTGAGGATGACATGCGTGTTGCCTTGTCAAAGATCTCCCCACGTATTGACCGTATTATTAGCCAGCAGCAGCAGACCTCGCATTGAGCTAGAAATGTCCACTGAGTGAACGAGTGCTTATTTTCTGTATTTATTTATATATTTTTTTAGAAATGGTAACTTGGTGATCCTTTTCTGTATTTAAAAAAAAATACATGATTTTCTGTTTTTGAGAAATGGTCAAACTTATCCAAATATGCTATTTTTAATGGAGAACAGTGCAGCTGCAACATATAGCACTTTAGTGATCCTTTTCTGTATTTAAAAAAAATACATGATTTTCAGTTTGAGAAATGGTCACACTTATCCAAATATGCTATTTTTATGGAAAATGTGCAGCTGCAACAGATAGCACTTTAGTGATCATTTTCTGTAATTTTATTTAAAGAAATATGCTATTTGATTTACTACTACAAGCAGTGTAATGTCAACAGTACTAAGCCAGACCTGAAACACCTGTTAATAATGCATTATGTAAGGGATAATGTATGGCTACGAGGTCATTGTCGCAAAATAATTGACCGACACAGAGTTTAAAATACAGAGGCGCCGCGCCGAGGTGTTTTAAACGTAGTGAAGGTCAATTATTTTGCGACAATGACCGAGTAGGCTATACATTATCCCGCTTATTACATGGCTAACTTACTAACAATATACCTAATTCATTTGACAAATCGCAGTTGTTCTGTGGCTCTGTCAGCCCAAATAAAGTGATTATTATTATCGCGGGCAGCGGCAGCCTCTGTTCTGGCTCCGCTGACACTCCGCTGTCAGTGCAGCGCTATACATTATCCCGCTTATTACATGGCTAACTTACTAACAATATACCTAATTCATTTGACAAATCGCAATTGTTCTGTGGCTCTGTCAGCCCAAATAAAGTGATTATTATTATCGCGGGCAGCCTCTGTTGGCTCCGCTGACACTCCGCTGTCAGTGCAGCGCGGCAGGTGTGTCTGATTTGCTGCACTGATGTGGGCTTGATTGCCAACAGCTGCGCACTGCGGTCATTATTGAAAAAACAGCGGTCATTATTGAAAAATAATGACCGCTGTCGGGGGGCTATTGACCAATCACAAGCAAGCATTTCGACGAATGTGAAAACGCCATGTAATAAATAGGCATATACACACAACATTTTGTGTTTCCCGGTTTCTTAAATAAACATTATTTTGAAAGCAAGCACTTTTGTCATCATTGTAGCAAAAAAGACAGGACCGGAAAAGTCTTTATCCTATGTAGGGGTGCCCTGGAATATTTTATTGAACACAGGGGTGCCTTGGCAGCAGAAAGGTTGAGAACCCCTGAATAGACTACTAGACAACTACAGACAACATAGTTTGTAGGGTATGGGCAACAGAGCCTAGCATATAGGCAGTGGGGTTCAGAGTTTATAGTTATGGTGAGTATTACAGAGAGAGAGAGAGAGAGAGAGAGAGAGAGAGAGAGAGAGAGAGAGAGAGAGAGAGAGAGAGAGAGAGAGAGAGAGAGAGAGAGAGAGAGAGAGAGAGAGAGAGAGAGAGAGGAGACAGAGAGAGAGAGAGAGGAGACAGAGAGACAGAGAGACAGAGAGACAGAGAGAGGGATGATGGGGATGTCACCATAGTACAAGAATGTGTATTTTGTTTGATATAATTGTTTCTGTCCAGTGGTCTTATAAAGCAGTGCCAGTGTTAGTACCATCATAACACAGGGAGCCCTGGAGGGAATCAAACCACAGACCCCACTGTGTTTCTGCTCCAGATTCTTTACACGTACGCACCTTTGACATTTCATCATTCAAGAATTCTTACTGTGGACACAAAATGCGTTACATATTCCACTGTTATGGTGCCATATCCTCATGACCTATTGTGTTGTGTTGGCGTGAACCAATTCTACCGCGGATGCAACAAACTGTAATACTTAGGCTCGTGATCATATTTCCCCCGTCAGAGACTCACACCGTTAGGGTTTACGTGGGTTGCCAGTGCCACATTGATAAAAAATGACCCAATCTGAAACACACCTTCACAGTCCAGATTCCCAGAGTGTGTGTGTGTGTGTGTGTGTGTGTGTGTGTGTGTGTGTGTGTGTGTGTGTGTGTGTGTGTGTGTGTGTGTGTGTGTGTGTGTGTGTGTGTGTGTGTGTGTGTGTGTGTGTGTGTGTGTGTGTTTTTTACCCTCCACGGTCTTATTACCTTTAAACACGACGCCACTAAATATTGCAGCACATTTTTCCAGGATAAATCTCCTTCAGCCTCACTCCTCAGAAAACGCTGCTCGTCGGGATTAAGCTCTGCTGAGCTGCGAAATTGAACTGCCACCGGTCTATGGAAATTTGATAACAGAGGGTAATGCTCTGAACCTGACATCTGAATTTCCACTCTGAAAGCAGGCTATGGAGTGTATACAGTGAGTAAATCAGCCTCTTCCATGGTTATTACGGCTCTATGAGCACGTACTGTATACGGTGGGGGGGGGGACTGAGATGAGGGGAAAGCAAGTATGGTGTGTTGAAGAGCACTTTGTTCCCCAAAGGAAAAGCCTTTGATATATTATCATCCATCTGATTGATGCAACATCTGCGCCACTTACAGTAGCCTAACTTCCCGCCCCCCTCCTCCTTCCATCCAACCCGGAGTTGTCGTCGTGGTTTCATCCAATCAGAACACCAATTACATATCGTGGGGTGGCTAATTGCCGTAGATTTAATATAAGACACTCATTTGTTTCGCGGTCGAGAGACAGGGCTGTGGATTCATGGTGAAAGCAGCGGAGAGCGGCCCTCCAAGCAAATGGACTCAGCTTTGAAAACAAGATGTTATTCTCTTGTTCCAGATGCACGTGGGGCATAGGTCATGATGTTCTTTCTCAAGTTTCCCGTTTCAACACCGGGTCATTAAAATCGTCTGGGACTTCGCCATGGTTGCGTGTGGGCCGATTTTTTTAAGACTTAAAGTAAAGATGTTTCCTGGGGATTTAAATATCATCATGTACCGGACTTAACATAGAATGCTTGGTTCTGTATGAGCCCCTGAGAATGCAAAGTAAGTAAAAGAGGAATAAAGTCCCAACACTATACAAATATATAATATACAGTATAAAACTAAAGCACAACCTAAGTACAATGAAAGTAGAATTAAGTAAAAATGCAGACAATGAGATACAAAAATGCAGACAACGAGGTACAAAAACAAGGCAAATGCAAAAATTAGGTATGGATGTAGTGCAAATCTCTAAATAGTGCTAAACTAACCGCTGTGTGTACCACTAAAAACATTGAGTGTCGTTGCATGCCGAATAAAGACATCTGCAACAGGTCCTGCATTATTATTAATATTAAAATATGGTGTAGTGAAGGGCGGCTAGGTGGTGCAGTGGCCAAGGCACTCACCACCAATGCTGGATACGCTGGGTTCGAGCCCAGCTCTCCACATTGTTTTCAGTTTGGCTGGTCGTCCGTACTAATACAATTGGCAGTATTAGGGGGAGGGAAAACTGAGGGGTGGGGATCGGACGTTGTGGACAGCGACTCCTACAGATCGGTTGGTGCGCCTGCGCAGTAGAATCAAGAAGCGATGGGGGCGGCGCCCCTCCAAAGCGCAGACCCCTGACGCTGAAAGATCGCGCCGCGCAGGTGAAAAGATGCGACGGCTGCTACCTCGAGTATCGGAGGGGACTCATGCTATGTATGGCTTCGTCCACATTGCAGCCGGCTTGTGGGAGCGTTCGAGACAGGGGAGGGTTGAATTGCACTATACAAAATTGGAATGGGAGAAAAATAGAAAATTGAAAAAAAAAAGTGGATAAAAAAAAATATGGTGTAGTGTTAAAGTGTTTAAAGTGTCTAGACAGTGTTTGTTTAAAGTGAGTGTGTGCATGTGGATGTGTGTGCAATGAGTGTAGATGGATGGGTTGATGTTACATAGAGTTTCACATGGTGGCCATTTTGAGAGCAGAGTTCGGCTATGGAGGTCACATTATTGTCCTGCCCCACAAAGCTTCCCAAACAAATTTAGAAGGTTATACTTTGACATGCTTTTCTAGGGATTAGGGTGCCTTTTTACTCATAACCTATCAGAACCACAGGAGCTAAAGCATGTTCGTGGGCGTACAATCTCAAGAAAATATTGTACGAGTCCACGATCCGTTGTCCTATTTCAGCGTTATTGTTTTATTGTTTTATTGTGGATCCCCATTAGTCTACACCAAGGTGAGACTACTCTTCCTGGGGTCCAAACATTTAGAATACAAACACAAAAAAAATTCAAATAAAAATATAAAACCACAAACATTGAAGTACCCACAAGAAAACATCACAACAAACAAAACAAGGGAATCAAAGCTCACTCAATATTCATAAGTCAAATATCACAATTCTCCAACCATAGAATACATATTCCATAATAAGTCCATAAGAACAAAACAGATAAAATCGTTTATATGATTTTAACTCATAATATACTGTAGCATAATTTGTCTCAAGTCACCGATCACCTTTATATTTCCATACTAATTTCTATAATAAGTCAATGACCAAAATGTATCTCGTTATTCCTGAGTGCAATTTGTAACTTTTTTTTAAACATAAATGTGTTCCTTACATAGTTATATTTCTCGGTTTACTATTCCAATAAGCAACTGTTCTATACATTACCGTCTTTTTCAGAGAATTTGTTTTTGGTAGAGGTAAAGTAAAGCATGAATCTAATGCTTGCCTTGTGGTATATCCATGTCTCATATTAGTTGGGTACAGTTGTGAGTGCAAACCCTCCGGTGTCCCAGTATTCCAGATATTAAACAAAATGTTACGTCACTATGTGAACAGAGCACATGTCGCTGTCGTGTTGCTGTGAATTCAGACAGAGTTACCGACTCCTCTCACGTCCTCCTGAACACGACACAGTGTAGGATCAATTATATGTCGTCGTCACCTCCCATTTAGTTATCCCCCCGCACACCTACTATAGGTAGCCTATTGTTCTCAAATACCCAAGTTCTGTCTACCCTTCTCTCTTGATCAACCCTTTTGTCCCCTGATCTAATCAGTCTTCCTGTCTCCCATGATCAATCAGTCACCAATCTCTTGTCTATAGGCCTACACACTATACCCCTTTCTCTGACGTGTATAAACTCATCCCACACTGTCTATCGAGGGTTACAAGGCCAGTGACCCGTGGAGTTCTCTCACCTAACTCTATACATTTGTAACAACCAAGTTTATTTGACTAAGTGCATCTTTTGCCTCCGGTATTTCCTAGAGTTGGGTACCGTTCACATTTTAACCGATACCGTTACCAGTACCAGTTCCTGGAATTCGGCATCGGTACCCAATGGTACCTTTTTTGGTACTTAAAGGGGAACAATTTTACTATTTCTTTCACTATTTTGGGCACTTTTACACAATTCCTGTGAGTCTATGGAACACCTCTGTAATTTTTTTCTTTTTTTTTTTTATTCATTGTTTTGTATTTCTAATCAAGTCCTAAAAAACAGCATTTTTCTACCTTAAGATCTTAAGCCGTTTTGAGGCTGGGCTCCAACCACTGTGTGCAGCTCATCTTGTACCTCTCCATTATCATGCAGCGGTGTCTTTCTGACATCACAAATCAGCACATTTTCAGATGACTCAGTTCAGTGAGGGTGAATATTGTGAGAGGAGAATTGGAAGAATGCGCCAATATGAGAATTAGAGACATAGATCATATTAATATAAGTTCACATAGCTAGGAAACAATGCTAAACACTCAAAAAGGCCATTTATAAGATAGTTCCCCTTTAACTCTCTGTAATAACAAGCATTTTTTATTTGTAAAAAGTTGTAAAAAGAATTCAACATTGTTATTTATTCAGAACTTTTAGCTATTTACTGTTGTAACACACCACACAAACTAAATTGCATGATCATGTATTATGTTTAAATATCAACATTATTTGGCCATCCTCAGTAAAAATTATCAAACTCCTCGTCTGGTCTTTCCAAAGATCCAAGCGACGGGACAGTAATATATTTGAAGAAAAGGCTCCCTCTTGTCTAGCATATTACACTCTTATACTAAACATGGTATCAAATTTGGTACCGATTGATCTAGCATGAATCGGTACTCGGTATTACCGATGTAATTCGGTTGGTACCCTTAAAAGTACTGGGTTCGGTACCCAACCCTAGTATTTCCACCACAATAATAATAGAACAGGGAAAAGGGACGATTGGTTATCTTTAGCCTGCACCGCTGCCTCAGTCCACTGTGTGAGTGTCTTGTTTCCCTTAACTCAATCAGCGCCAGACCCGAGGATAGTCGGGTTAACTTGTGAACCGTTCAGCGCCAGACCAGAGTATAGTCGGGTTTTCATCGTTATTTCTTTTATTCAATATTTGTATTCATTTCTCTCACACGGACCTCAGGGTTACCATAGGGAACCACTCTGAGACCGCTAGAGTGCAATACCGGCGGGGCGCTCCAGTAGCACACCACATAGCTCGCTGAGTCCCCGGGTTAGATTCCCCGACCCAGTGGCCATATGCTGCATGTCTTCCCCTCTTCTCCTCACGTTTCACCCTCTCTCCTCTGTCGGTCCTGCGTCGCCAAAAGGTCCTGCGTTGACAAAAAAAAAAGCTGAAAATGCTATAAATAAAACCTTAAAAAATCTAATAAAAAGAGTGCAATACCGGCCACATCCTGATAGGTGGCAGTATCGCCCACCCTTCGAAACCTTTTCTTCACACCCGGTGTTACGTTTAATTCACTCCGGGCAAATTTTTTTTGGTCAGGCAAGTCTAGCGGTTCACTCGATGGCATTGCAATGCGTCCAATGCGTCCAATGCATGTGTTGTGGTGGATTATGTTGGCGACACGATACACCAATACTGGAAATCACGATCAGACAATTCGAATATTCTTTTTGGCGTACCTCCTAGTGAAGGTAAGGACTATATGACATCAAACCTGCTTTGATCCAACCATGATTTCATTTCACATCGATCGCAACAACCATGTGTAACGTACTCCAGAACATATGCCTTTGGTGACGTTCAAAGCATAAAAAAAAAACCCTTTCATGCATTCATGATGAAACATACCTATTTCATACATTTGATTTGTAAATAGTAGCATGTCCAAGCGAGCAACGCCAATGCTTTTAGTAAAATTAGCCAGGATCACTCTGAAACTATACTTATATTCAACACGCGAACGTATACATGAAAAAATGTATTCTTTTTCACATATTGAACGATGGATAGTTGATGTCAAATGTGCCATAGAATTGTATCCATAGCTATAATATAGAATATAGATACATATAGCCCTGCGAACACCGCCACGCATTCCTATATCCGTCCAAAACGCAATCAAAGATTCCAGGGCCCTCATTCATCAACGTGGCGTAGAATATGTTCTATTTCCACACGTAAGCACAGAATTTAGAATCAGTGCACGCACAGAAATATTGGGATTCATCAACCGTGCGTACACAGGTCCTATGCTCCTCCGTGTTGATAAATACCACTTTGTTCTACCGTCAATGCTCGTGCATGATTATCCATATATGGTCATGAAAGTGATGAAACACCCCCCATGGGATGTGAAATAATGGACTGACCCGAGCGGAACTCTGAGAAACTTCACGGAGATTGTTCACTGCTGTCGAACCAAGAAGACACAATGCGTGTTATGGGATAAATAAAAGGCGGACTTGTAAACGGTGATGTCAGATATCAACGGCTCCCTAAGACCATTGCTGCAATTCTGCCTGGACAGCTCAAAATACTAATAAAGACCGTTCGTTGACCACTGTTTGGCGTTGGTTGTGTGTCATTATAACCGTGCTGTAATATGAATGCCTTTATTAGTTGTGTTCGATTGGCTATATGATTTTTAGAGGCATCTATTTTGTTGTCGGTATTACCGACAACAAAATAGATGCCTCTAAAAATCATATACTATTAGGTAGCCTATATGAATTACATATAATAGCAGCCATAGCCTACATTATGCAACAGTAACTTGTGCATACCAGTGTATGCGACGGACCAGTGTATACCTTATATCATATCATATTCATATAATAGTTTACTCTATCAGCATACCAGCATGTAATATGTTCTTTGTTAGAACTCAACTCGTTATTATTTTGCACATAGATTGCAGAAATACGTGAACATTTTGATTTACATTAAAAGGCTTTGACATTGTAAAACTAAATACGTGGAATTCTGTAAGCATAATACAAGTCATATCACCCACACGATATGCTCTGTGTCCAGAGCATGTATGCTTTTCATTCATTTAAGACACATTATTGCAAGGGTTTTGTAATACACATACACCCTGGTGTCATTGCAATGCGTTTTTTATTCTTTCTTATACAGTAAAAAGGGGGAAGAACACTATATCGTGGGTGTTCATATGACTTGTATTCTGCTTACAGCTTCGAAATTCCACTTGTTTCGTTTAACGTAAAGCCTTTTAAATATAATCAAAACGTTCCTGTGTTTCTGCGGTCTGTGCGAAAAATAATAACGAGTTGAGCTACGCGGAGCGCAGTCAGTCAGTACACCCTGTATATTCCGATAACGCTATATAAACCATGCTGCATTCATTCTGAGAGAAAGATCTATTATTCCAAATGCTATTTATAGGGTTTTGACCATAATTACACTACTGTTGCTATTTTACAATGAACTATAATGAATTACGGTTCATACAGAACATGCCAGTGTTGAAACTAATGCACAGAAGCTCATTTCCTTGTTGTAATAATATATTCTACCACTGGGCGTCAGCTAAGTGTGCTCCGAGCTGTGCGTAAACATAAGCACGGAGTCAAGTTCAAGTTGAAATTGATGAATCCCACTCTTTGCTTAGAAATGGTCGTACGCACAGGTTAAGCACAAATATGTGCGTAAGACACGTTGATGAATGAGGGCCCAGGCATAAAGATGAAATGGCACAAGCCACGGGGGCCTTCACGTGTAGAAAATAGATAAATACACGGATAAGAATCTGATACTGTGTATGAATATCATTACGAGGCAGAGATAAGACTCCTCATTAAGTCAGTGAGTCATTGGCGGAGATGATTAATTGTATTCCGTTAGTGAAATCACACCTGAATCACAGGGTATATTTCCCCCACAAACAGCACAGCAGATAGATAAGAACGAAGGGTTCCTCCATTCCAATCGGATCTAAAAATAGAAACATGAAAGGATTTAATATATAGTATATATATATATATATAGATTGGGAGAAGACGGTACAGAATTATGAAGTGAAGTCTAATAAAAACACAGGAGTATGACACACGCCGGGGGTAAGAGGCCACGAGGAACAGCCATGCTCCACTTGTTAAAATGAAGACAACAACAAAAAGTGGTGGAAACGAACATTTCCGTTGGAAAAGAGCCACGTGAGGCTTTATAATTGGGAAGAGGAAGAGAAAGGAGGGGGAGCAGACATGGTAGCGGTCACAGTCCACACAAAACCACTGGAGGATCAAAGAACACACAGAGGTTTTGCTTTGTGCACACACACACACACACACACGCACACGCACACGCACACGCACACGCACACACACACACACACGCACACACCTACAGTATACCTAGTAGTATCTCTGGATAACGAGACATACATTCTTCATTCCATGTACACTACAGTGTTGCCAGTTTCATCACCTGCCAAAGGACCTTACTGTACCTTACCTTACTTTGAACCACAACTCAAATTATTTTCGTGAATATAGTTTATTTAGTAAACTATATATATTATTTAAAGCCATTCTCGGTGGACATACGCTTAGCAATACAGTTGGACCGTTTGATTCCAATGGATAGGAAAATCAATTCCCATTTCCCAACGTGAACGCGGCCTATTTGTGTGATCATGTGCGGTAGTAATACAGCGTGTAGTAATACAGCGTGTAGTAATACAGCGTGTAGTAATACAGCATGTAATAATACAGCGTGTAGTAATACAGCGTGTAGTAATACAGCGTGTAGTAATACAGCGTGTAGTAATACAGCATGTAGTAATACAGCGTGTAGTAATACAGCGTGTAGTAATACAGTGTGTAGTAATCAGTGTTGGGCAAGTTACTTTTAAAAAGTAACTAGTTACAGTTACTAGTTACTTCTTCCAAAAAGTTACTAAATGACTTACTCAGTTACAAATTATAAAAGTAACTAGTTACTTTCAAGATTTTTTTTTTTACATAAACAACATACACAAATCTAAACTATTTTAATGTTGCTGTGGGACAAAGTGAGACTAGCCTCCAATCAAATGCCATGTATGTAGATATTATAATTACTATGTTTATATAGTGGATCATACAAATACAAACACAATAGATGTTTTGGAACTTTTGATATGTATTGCCCCTCAACAGGCCACAACTGGGCAACATTAAATTATGCTTGTTAAGCACTATACCAAAAATAAATAACAAATATATACTGATTGATTGAACATTTTAATTAACAGATTGCAGAATGGGTACAATACAGTACGGCTCAATATACACACAATTAAGGGGATGCAGATCAGAGAAAGACTTTCGTCTTGTTTACATCAGGGTCCCCCATTTTCAATTCATGACATTTATGACATACACAACATACAGATATAAGAATCTAATCGAATCATCTAAACTAATCATGACATTTAAGACATGCATGACATACAGATATATCTCTGAGCACGTGAACTTTGGAAATTACTCAACAATCAACTAGGCTGCAGTAAAAAACTTAAAACCAGGTTCTCAAACATAAACATAAAGACGGACAACACGCTCATCACAGACAAGCTGGATGTAGCCAATTACTTAAACACTTTCTTCACAAACATAGCCACAACACTGGTAAACAAATTACCCTCCCACTCAGGGCAGTATGGGGTAGAACACATAGTAGCTTACTACAAAAACCTAGGGGTCCACAAAGACGACTTCAAACTGGAAATGGTAACTACAGATGAGGTACTCAAAAAACTGAGCGCCCTCCAACCTAACAAGGCCACTGGCCATGACAACATCCCCTCCAAATTCCTCAGAGACTCAGCAGCCGCCATCACCCCAGTCATCACACACATAATAAACCTCTCCATAAAACAGGGACACGTCCCCAAGGACTTCAAAATTGCGAGAGTAACACCCCTGCACAAAAAGGGCAGCAAATTAGACCCAGGCAAATTAGACCCGCCCTGTTTCTATCCTTACATCCATCTCGAAAGTCATGGAAAAAATAGTATACGAACAGATCGAAAAGTACCTCGCGGAAAGAAATCTAATCTACGAATTCCAATCTGGCTTCAGAACATCCCACTCCACTGACACATGCCTTCTCTATTTGAACGACCACATCAAACAAGAGGTGGATGCGGGCAAATACTGTGGCATGGTCATGCTGGACCTACACACCATTCTGATTGACAAGCTAAAAGCAATTGGTTTTGATAGTCTATCAGTGAGCTGGATACAATCCTACCTGGAGGGGAGAGAACAGATGGTGGAGGTAAACGGTACCCTATCCCCCCCCTCACAGTGAGCTGTGGTGTTCCACAAGGAAGCATACTAGGACCGCTACTATTCCTAATTTATGCAAATTACATGTCGTCAGCTTGTGACTGCAACTTGTTCCTGTTTGCGGACGACTCAGCCCTGCTGGTCTCTGAAAAGAACAAGTTACAGGTTGAAAAAGCCCTCAGCTCGGAACTAGGCAAAATCTGCATATGGCTCGCCGACAACAAACTATCATTACACATGGGCAAAACAGAGTCCATTCTCTTCGGTTCAAATAACAAACTCAGCAAGACCGACGGCTTCTCGGTTACAGTGGGTGACAATGGGTCTCATTCCCGAAATTTTCCAAAGATATATTCTGGAAGACTTATCTTGGAACCACTGAGACATAATCTATGACAAGTACACTCTGAGTCCTGAACGTGCTGGAGATATGCCTTAAAGGAAAACTCCAACATTTTGGGAATTTAGCTTATTTAACATCTTCCCTGGAGTTAGACAAGAAGATACATACCTTTTTTGTCTCTGTGCGTGCATTTAGCTTTGGGAACAGTCGCTCCGTTAGCGTAGCTTAGCTTCATCACTGGAAGTGAGGCAGGACAGTAGCCTGACGTTCCCTACAGGTTTGTTGATATTCTCATTCCTTCAAAGGATCCGAACCGATTGAAGTTTATGGATACCATGACTTAAAATCCTCTTACCTTGACGATTAAAAGCCTCCCCAATTTAGAAAACAGTAATCCAATGGCTGGTATTGATAATATACTACTAACTACTGGACGCTCGGAGCTAACCGGAGCTAACACAGAACAGGATGGTAAAGCAAATATAATGACTTCCTTTCTGGGGTTTTCAAAATAAAAGTGCGACGTTTATAGCAGCGGGAAACGTTTATTTTGTACATTATTTAACGTTAACACGAACCTAAACTAACGTTACAACTAACGTTAGATAATGTACAAAATAAACATTTTCCGCTGCTATAAACATTGCACCTTTATTTTGAAAACCCCAGAAAGGAAGTCATTATATTTGCTTTACCATCCTGTTCTGTGTTAGCTCTGGTTAGCTCCGAGCGTGCAGCAGTTAGTATTATATTATCAATACCAGCCATTGGATTACTGTTTTCTAAATTGGGGAGGCTTTTAATCGTCAAGGTAAGAGGATTTTAAGTCATGGTATCCATAAACTTCAATCGGTTCGGATCCTTTGAAGGAATGAGAATATCAACAAACCTGTAGGGAACGTCAGGCTACTGTCCTCCCTCACTTCCAGTGATGAAGCTAAGCTACGCTAACGGAGCAACTGTTCCCAAAGCTAAATGCACGCACAGAGACAAAAAAGGTATGTATCTTCTTGTCTAACTCCAGGGAAGATGTTAAATAAGCTAATTTCCCAAAATGTTGGAGTTTTCCTTTAAGTGGCTGAAACGGTCGTAGAAATTATATGATCTGATATCTGCTTAGAGAATGGCATTCTGTCGTAAACTCCAAAGCGCGTTCCCGTTCAGCTCATTTGCATACAGAACACCGCCTCCATAGTTCCTTATAAGGCAACTAGTGACGCAGTTGTGTGAAATGGAATGGCGGAAGTGCTTTGCGAGCCGCGTGATTACGAAACCTAGCGTCAGTCAGTGCCAATCAGAGAGCGTCTCCGAGAAATGCGGCTAGGTTTCGTAATCACGCTTGCGCCCATCAAAACTAGATTAGATTAATGTATTGGCATCATATACAGCTCGCGGTACACACCTGCCGCAGCGCGCGCGCACACACAGACACACACACGTCACACGCGCATGCGCGCAGTACTGTATATGAATGAATGAATGACATATAATATATATAGCCTACGGCGGGCGTAATGAATGAACGCAGTATATGGCTTATTATTCCATAAACCTATAGGCTACTGTTCATTCGTAGGCGCACACAAGACTTGTTATGGAATATTAATGCAGTCTATTTCCACCGATTAGCTTTAGTTCTTATTTATTTATCCACTGTCATTTCAGTGTTGGTGTAGGCTATATAGTGTATTTCAATATAAGTTTAATTGATTAATGATATATTCGAAGGAATGCAGGTTTATAGCTATATCAACCCCCTCCAATGTACAGTAAATGACCAAGTATGGTTTTGTCAATATTCCAATGTACAGTTTTGCTTGTACAGTGTAAGTCTATCCCCCACCCATCCCTACCCAACCTCCTCCAACAGTTTCTACGTCAAATGTACTCTCTTTTCTGGACTCTTTTTGTATCACAAACAGTACTGTATTTTCAAATCTGGTATGTCATAAATGTATAGATGTAGCAGTACTGTCTATCTGTGTCATGTGTGTCATATATGTTATGATGAATTGAAAATGGGGGACCCTGATGTAAACAAGACGAAATTATTTCTCTGGCATCCCCTTATGTAATTGAGCTGTACTGTACCCATTCTGCAATCTGTTAATAAAGTTTTCAATCAATCAAACAAAGGTCTGTCCCATTGTATACCAATCAATGGGATACATTGCATGTTGACCTGCATTCTTTCAAATGTATATAATTAATCATTAAAACAGATGTGTAACAAATAAGAAATTCAAATTCCACAGAAGGCATTAAATTATTATTATTTTCAATCATTTCACAATAATTGCATAATTGTGTTTGAATATCTGAGTAATTATTTGTCCAAAATAGCTGGTTCAGATATGGTTAATCCAGCTGCCCTGTGATCAGATGAATCCATATTATTTATTTTTACGACATCAAATTCATAATTTCTTATCGTACAAATATTGTCATATTTATTTTAATTATGATTAAGTAATTAATTCCAAGGAGGCCTGTAGCGTTGACGTGAAGGAATCACTATGAGAACACAGTCTGTCAAGTTATAATAACATTTTAAATTAGTCAATCAATCATGAGATTTGATCGTGGGCTGAGAGCATATTTAAGTGTGCTCCTCAGCACTCTTAGATCTGCTCTCAAATAAGATCTCAGGAAAATTTGAAGACTCCCACTCCCAGCCCTAATATGTCTTAAATAGGCCGAAATCTGGCTAAGACTAAATATTTTGTCGTAACTTCGTTCGAGAATGAGACCCAATATTGTCACAAGGAAAGATGAAATTACCTACCTGGGTTCCATCCTAGAGGCTAATCGTTCCTGTGACAAAATGGCATCCAATGTAATTAAAAAAAAAGTCAACCAACGAACTCGATTCTTGTACTGGATCTCCTCCCTGGTAAACAAGAATACCCTGAAGACTCTGGCAGGAGCACTCATTCAAGGGTACTACGACTATGCTTGCACCTCATGGTACCAAAGCACCTCAAAGGCACTAAAAAAACTAATTACAAACATCTCAAAACAAGCTAGTCAGACTACTGCTTGACCTGACTCCTAGAACCCACCTCACCCCTGCCCACTTTGACAACCTAGGATGGCTTAGAGTAGACGACAGAGTACAGCAACTTGCAATGGGCCTGGTCTACAAGATACACTATGCGACCAAGGTACCCATGTACATGTCAAAATACTTCCCAAAGGTCAGTGAATACCACGATCACAACACCAGAGCGAGCTCCACAAATCATGTTAAACCCAGATTCGGCTCAAACAAGGGACTAAACACGTTTTGCAATTATGCCACATCAATGTGGAATGCCCTACCCAAAGCTGTAAAGGAATATAAATCACTACCCACTTTCAAAAACACTCTGAAAGAACACCTACGGGAGACTGCAATTCAAAACTCGCCCCTACAAATGTCCTAACCCAGTTGTACAGTAAATGACCAAGTATGGCTTTGTCAGTATTTCAATGTACAGTGTACAGTGCCCCCCCCCCCTACCCAACCCCCCCCCCCACCTCCAATGTACAGCCCCCACCCACCCACCCAACCCAGCATGTAGTAATACAGCATGTAGTAATACAGTGTAGTAATAGAGTGTAGTAATACATTGTAGTAATACAGTGTGTAGTAATACAGCGTGTAGTAATACAGCATGTAGTAATACAGCATGTAGTAATACAGTGTGTAGTAATACAGCGTGTAGTAATACAGCATGTAGTAATACAGCATGTAGTAATACAGTGTGTAGTAATACAGCATGTAGTAATACAGCATGTAGTAATACAGCATGTAGTAATACAGCATGTAGTAATACAGCGTGTAGTAATACAGCGTGTAGTAATACAGCATGTAGTAATACAGCGTGTAGTAATACAGCGTGTAGTAATACAGCATGTAGTAATACAGCGTGTAGTAATACAGCATGTAGTAATACAGCGTGTAGTAATACAGTGTAGTAATACAGCATGTAGTAATACAGCATGTAGTAATACAGCATGTAGTAATACAGCATGTAGTAATACAGCGTGTAGTAATACAGCGTGTAGTAATACAGCATGTAGTAATACAGTGTAGTAATACAGCATGTAGTAATACAGCGTATAGTAATACAGCATGTAGTAATAGTGTGTAGTAATACAGCATGTAGTAATACAGTGTGTAGTAATACAGCGTGTAGTAATACAGTGTAGTAATACAGCATGTAGTAATACAGCATGTAGTAATACAGCATGTAGTAATACAGCATGTAGTAATACAGCGTGTAGTAATACAGCATGTAGTAATACAGCATGTAGTAATACAGTGTAGTAATACAGCATGTAGTAATGCAGCGTGTAGTAATACAGCATGTAGTAATACAGCATGTAGAAATACAGCGTGTAGTAATACAGCATGTAGAAATACAGCGTGTAGTAATACAGCATGTAGTAATACAGCGTGTAGTAATACAGCATGTAGAAATACAGCGTGTAGTAATACAGCATGTAGTAATACAGCGTGTAGTAATACAGCATGTAGTAATACAGCATGTAGTAATACAGCGTGTAGTAATACAGCGTGTAGTAATACAGCATGTAGTAATACAGCGTGTAGTAATACAGCGTGTAGTAATACAGCGTGTAGTAATACAGTGTAGTAATACAGCATGTAGTAATACAGCATGTAGTAATACAGCATGTAGTAATACAGCGTGTAGTAATACAGCGTGTAGTAATACAGCGTGTAGTAATACAGCATGTAGTAATACAGTGTAGTAATACAGCATGTAGTAATACAGCGTATAGTAATACAGCATGTAGTAATAGTGTGTAGTAATACAGCATGTAGTAATACAGTGTGTAGTAATACAGCGTGTAGTAATACAGTGTAGTAATACAGCATGTAGTAATACAGCATGTAGTAATACAGCATGTAGTAATACAGCATGTAGTAATACAGCATGTAGTAATACAGCGTGTAGTAATACAGCATGTAGTAATACAGCATGTAGTAATACAGTGTAGTAATACAGCATGTAGTAATGCAGCGTGTAGTAATACAGCATGTAGTAATACAGCATGTAGAAATACAGCGTGTAGTAATACAGCATGTAGAAATACAGCGTGTAGTAATACAGCATGTAGTAATACAGCGTGTAGTAATACAGCATGTAGAAATACAGCGTGTAGTAATACAGCATGTAGTAATACAGCGTGTAGTAATACAGCGTGTAGTAATACAGCGTGTAGTAATACAGCGTGTAGTAATACAGCATGTAGTAATACAGCATGTAGTAATACAGCGTGTAGTAATACAGCGTGTGGTAATACAGCGTGTAGTAATACAGCATGTAGTAATACAGCATGTAGTAATACAGCATGTAGTAATACAGCGTGTAGTAATACAGCGTGTAGTAATACAGCATGTAGTAATACAGCGTGTAGTAATACAGCATGTAGTAATACAGCATGTAGTAATACAGCATGTAGTAATACAGCATGTAGTAATACAGCGTGTAGTAATACAGCATGTAGTAATACAGCATGTAGTAATACAGCATGTAGTAATACAGCGTGTAGTAATACAGTGTAGTAATACAGCATGTAGTAATACAGCATGTAGTAATACAGCATGTAGTAATACAGTGTAGTAATACAGCGTATAGTAATACAGCATGTAGTAATACAGCGTGTAGTAATACAACATGTAGTAATACAACATGTAGTAATACAGCATGTAGTAATACAGCGTGTAGTAATACAGCATGTAGTAATACAGCATGTAGTAATACAGCGTGTAGTAATACAGCATGTAGTAATACAGCGTGTAGTAATACAGCATGTAGTAATACAGCATGTAGTAATACAGTGTGTAGTAATACAGTGTGTAGTAATACAGCGTATAGTAATACAGCATGTAGTAATACAGCATGTAGTAATACAGCGTGTAGTAATACAGCATGTAGTAATACAGCGTGTAGTAATACAGCATGTAGTAATATAGCGTGTAGTAATACAGCGTGTAGTAATACAGCATGTAGTAATACAGCATGTAGTAATACAGCATGTAGTAATACAGTGTGTAGTAATACAGCGTGTAGTAATACAGCGTGTAGTAATACAGCGTGTAGTAATACAGCATGTAGTAATACAGCATGTAGTAATACAGTGTGTAGTAATACAGCGTGTAGTAATACAGCATGTAGTAATACAGCATGTAGTAATACAGCATGTAGTAATACAGCGTGTAGTAATACAGCGTGTAGTAATACAGCGTGTAGTAATACAGCGTGTAGTAATACAGCGTGTAGTAATACAGCATGTAATAATATAGCGTGTAGTAATACAGCGTGTAGTAATACAGCGTGTAGTAATACAGTGTGTAGTAATACCCCTCTGTACTGGGCTCTGTTAAGGAAGGACAGGACACTCTCACTGAGAAACATTGCTTTCTACTGAAAACTAGGGTAAGCCATTTTAAGTTTATTAGTGAATCTTAAAAGTGAGGAACCAGCTGACTTGATTAAAGGGGCGTGTTTAAAACGGCCATTTTGTTTAGTTAAGTGCCCCCATTAAGGGACTGTTTCCTGTTTACTAGTAGCATCTGATTTGCTGAGTGAGCCATTAAGAGCCTGCCCTGTTTAAAAGCAGAGGTCCACACTGTGTTGAAGTCACTCTGTACTGGGCTCTGTTAAGGAAGGACAGGACACTCTCACTGAGAAACATTGCTTTCTACTGAAAACTAGGGTAAGCCATTTTAAGTTTATTAGTGAATCTTAAAAGTGAGGAACCAGCTGACTTGATTAAAGGGGCGTGTTTAAAACGGCCATTTTGTTTAGTTAAGTGCCCCCATTAAGGGACTGTTTCCTGTTTACTAGTAGCATCTGATTTGCTGAGTGAGCCATTAAGAGCCTGCCCTGTTTAAAAGCAGAGGTCCACACTGTGTTGAAGTCACTCTGTACTGGGCTCTGTTAAGGAAGGACAGGACACTCTCACTGAGAAACATTGCTTTCTACTGAAAACTAGGGTAAGCCATTTTAAGTTTATTAGTGAATCTTAAAAGTGAGGAACCAGCTGACTTGATTAAAGGGGCGTGTTTAAAACGGCCATTTTGTTTAGTTAAGTGCCCCCATTAAGGGACTGTTTCCTGTTTACTAGTAGCATCTGATTTGCTGAGTGAGCCATTAAGAGCCTGCCCTGTTTAAAAGCAGAGGTCCACACTGTGTTGAAGTCACTCTGTACTGGGCTCTGTTAAGGAAGGACAGGACACTCTCACTGAGAAACATTGCTTTCTACTGAAAACTAGGGTAAGCCATTTTAAGTTTATTAGTGAATCTTAAAAGTGAGGAACCAGCTGACTTGATTAAAGGGGCGTGTTTAAAACGGCCATTTTGTTTAGTTAAGTGCCCCCATTAAGGGACTGTTTCCTGTTTACTAGTAGCATCTGATTTGCTGAGTGAGCCATTAAGAGCCTGCCCTGTTTAAAAGCAGAGGTCCACACTGTGTTGAAGTCACTCTGTACTGGGCTCTGTTAAGGAAGGACAGGACACTCTCACTGAGAAACATTGCTTTCTACTGAAAACTAGGGTAAGCCATTTTAAGTTTATTAGTGAATCTTAAAAGTGAGGAACCAGCTGACTTGATTAAAGGGGCGTGTTTAAAACGGCCATTTTGTTTAGTTAAGTGCCCCCATTAAGGGACTGTTTCCTGTTTACTAGTAGCATCTGATTTGCTGAGTGAGCCATTAAGAGCCTGCCCTGTTTAAAAGCAGAGGTCCACACTGTGTTGAAGTCACTCTGTACTGGGCTCTGTTAAGGAAGGACAGGACACTCTCACTGAGAAACATTGCTTTCTACTGAAAACTAGGGTAAGCCATTTTAAGTTTATTAGTGAATCTTAAAAGTGAGGAACCAGCTGACTTGATTAAAGGGGCGTGTTTAAAACGGCCATTTTGTTTAGTTAAGTGCCCCCATTAAGGGCCAGGTGTTAAGACAGCACTAATTAGTGATAGTGATTTAAAGGCTTGCTGGTGTAGCGTCAGCGAAGCGTCGAGAAACGAAGAGGGACAAAGAGGAGGAGTTATCCTGGAGTTCACCGCCGAGGGATCCACCGATCCACCCAGTGCTAAGTACACCATAATCCTATATTTCCCTCCCACACTGCTATTTCCCTACTTCCTCCCTGCCACTCTCGACAATACAATGTGTCTCATACCTATATCCACAATCTGCTCCTCCAGAACTGACTCTACCCATCCACGACAGTTTGCTAGTAACCCGGCTAATCTCTCCTACCCTCCTACAGCCACTAATACACCTGTCACAGTACGGGGAGGCTTATGGAATTGTCAATCAGCAGTCAAGAAAGCTGACTTCATTACTGCCTACGCCCATAGTCTAAATCTGCAGCTCCTGGCTCTAACTGAGACCTGGATAACCCCCAATAACTCATCAACACCTGCAGCATTATCTACAAACTATAACTTCACTCACACACCTCGACCTTCCAGACGGGGTGGAGGCACTGCCCTCATGACATCTCCTTCATGGGCTACAAACGTAACACCACTCCCAGAACTGTCACTCTCCTCTCTCGAATATCATGCAGTATCTGTCTCTAATCCTTTCAATCTCACCATTGTTACACTCTACCGCCCTCCAGGTCCGCTCGATCACTTCACAGATGAGCTGGACATGCTTCTTAGCTCCTTACCGGAAGATGGTACCCCTCTCCTTCTACTGGGCGACTTCAACCTGCCTGACTCATCTCAGTCAGTCATAGTAGTCTCCCTCCTACAATCGTTTGACCTGACTCCCACTGCCATGCCTCCCACCCACAAAGCAGGCAACTCCTTGGATCTCATATTTTCCCGTAACTCCAGCATCATTAACACCACGGTAACTCCCCTACATGTATCTGACCATTCCTTCATATCCTTCTCACTAACTCTCATGCTTAACCGAAAGGTCTTCACCCCAACTCAAACAGTCTCACTCAGACGCAACCTGCCCTCCCTATCCCCCTCCACCCTCTCCTCTGACATACTATCCGCTCTACCTTTGAGTGACACCTTCTCTGCTCTCTCCACAGAGATGGCAACCTCCACCCTCCTTTCAGCCCTGGCAACCTCCTTCGACAAGCTCTGTCCCCTCGTTGAGAAACCTGCCCGCCGTTCCCCACCCAGTCCATGGCTGACAGATCCAGTGAGAGAACAAAGACAGGTCCTGAGAGCAGCTGAAAGGAAGTATAGAAAGTCACGCCTCACTGCTGACATCGACACATATCACAACCTCTTGTTAACATTCTCCAAAACCATCACTAATGCCAAAGCTTCTTTCTTCCACCATAGGATCGAGGCCTCTGCCAAGAATCTTCGCAAACTGCATGCTACCATGTCCTCCCTCCTCACTCCCCCCCCACCCCCCCCTCCCTCATCTTTCTCTGCCGAAGACTTTGCGATCTTCTTTGAGGAAAAAGTGGAGAACATCCGCAGCTCCTTCTCCCAACCCCCACCCATTCCAAATGCTGAATCGAGAACCTCATCCTTCACTCTGTCATCTTTCTCTCCCATTACAGAAGCAGAGACCCTGACACTGGTAACGTCAAACCGTCCGACTACTTGCCAGCTGGACCAGCTACCCTCCCCACTCCTCCAGACCATAGCACCAGACATCCTCCCATTCCTAACTGCAACCATCAACTCCTCACTCAACTCGGGGGTGGTCCCCACCTCCCTAAAACAAGCCAGAGTCACGCCGCTCATAAAAAAACCAACCCTGAACCCTACTGTCATAGGCAACTACCGTCCTGTCTCTCTTCTCTCCTTCCTTTCTAAAACACTTGAACGTGCTGTATCCAACCAACTTACTACTTATCTCTTACAGAATGACCTCCTAGACCCTAATCAGTCAGGCTTCAGGACTGGTCACTCCACAGAGACAGCCCTCATTGCGGTCACAGAGGCACTTCACTTAGCAAAAGCGAAAGGCCTCTCCTCTGTCCTGATTCTCCTAGATCTATCTGCAGCCTTCGACACAGTCAACCACCAGATCCTCCTTGCGGCCCTCGCAGGAATGGGAGTGGCTGGCTCTGCGCTGACATGGCTGTCATCATACCTCAATGACCGCTCCTACCAAGTGTCATGGAGAGGGACCCTGTCGGCCACCCGCCCCCTGCGGACGGGTGTCCCCCAGGGCTCGGTTTTAGGACCCCTTCTCTTCTCCCTCTACACTAAATCACTGGGTAACATTATCACGTCTCATGGCTTCTCCTACCATTGTTATGCCGACGATACTCAACTCTTCCTCTCCTTCCCTCCCTCAGATATCCACGTCTCTGTGCGGATCTCGGCCTGTCTGTCCGACATCTCAGCCTGGATGACGTCCAACCACCTCAAACTGAACCTAAGCAAAACAGAATTGCTCCACCTGCCGGCCAAATCCTCCCCCCTAACCGACCTTTCAATCACAGTCGAGAATGCAGCTGTGACTGCGTCCCCGACCGCCAAGAACCTTGGTGTTGTCCTCGACGACCAGTTGAACTTCTCTGCTCACATCGCAGCGACGACCAGAACCTGCCGATTCCTCCTGAGCAACGTCAGAAGGATACGCCCCTTCCTGACAAAAGAAGCCACCCAACTCCTCGTCCAATCAACAGTCATCTCCCGCCTCGACTACTGCAATGCACTGCTCGCTGGCCTCCCGGCCACTGCCACTAAGCCTCTTCAACTCATTCAGAACGCAGCGGCCCGCCTGATCTCAAACCTACCGAAGTCGGCCCATGTCACCCCACTTCTTAGGGACCTGCACTGGCTCCCCATTGCTGCACGAATCCGCTTCAAGGCCCTCGACCTAGCATACCGTGCGGCAAAGGGAACCGCTCCCGCCTACCTCCGGTCAATGGTCTCTAACTACACACCCTCAAGACCCCTACGCTCTGCATCTTCTGGCCGCCTCAGACCTACTCCTATCCAAGCTCCGGGAGGGTCATCAAAGAGAAGTCGCCTATTCTCAGTCCTTGCCCCACAATGGTGGAATGAACTACCCACCCCAGTTAGGACAGCCGAATCACGTCCAATCTTTCGCCGTCGACTAAAGACGCACTTCTTCAACCATTATCTGAATTAAAAAAAAAAAAAAAAATCTAACCCTAACTAACCGTACTGTCATGCACTTGTCCTAATAAACTAACCTACACTGTAGCACTCAACACTTTGATGAACATTGTTGCTCAGCTGATAGAGTTGTGCCCTTCCTGATGGCTTGTCGTACAGAACTTGTAAGTCGCTTTGGATAAAAGCGTCAGCTAAATGACTAAATGTAAATGTAAATGTAATACAGCATGTAGTAATACAGTGTAGTAATACAGCGTGTAGTAATATAGCATGTAGTAATACAGTGTGTAGTAATACAGTGTGTAGTAATACAGCATGTAGTAATACAGCATGTAGTAATACAGCATGTAGTAATACAGTGTGTAGTAATATAGCATGTAGTAATACAGCATGTAGTAATACAGCATGTAGTAATACAGTGTGTAGTAATACAGCATGTAGTAATACAGTGTGTAGTAATACAGCATGTAGTAATACAGTGTAGTAATACAGCGTGTAGTAATATAGCATGTAGTAATACAGTGTGTAGTAATACAGCATGTAGTAATACAGCATGTAGTAATACAGTGTGTTGTAATACAGCATGTAGTAATACAGCGTGTAGTAATACAGCATGTAGTAATACAGTGTGTAGTAATACAGCATGTAGTAATACAGCATGTAGTAATACAGTGTAGTAATACAGCATGTAGTAATATAGCATGTAGTAATACAGTGAGTAGTAATACAGCATGTAGTAATACAGCATGTAGTAATACAGTGTAGTAATACAGCGTGTAGTAATATAGCATGTAGTAATACAGCGTGTAGTAATACAGCGTGTAGTAATACAGCGTGTAGTAATACAGTGTGTAGTAATACAGCATGTAGTAATACAGTGTGTAGTAATACAGCATGTAGTAATACAGTGTGTAGTAATACAGCATGTAGTAATACAGTGTAGTAATACAGCATGTAGTAATACAGCATGTAGTAATACAGCGTATAGTAATACAGCATGTAGTAATACAGCGTGTAGTAATACAGCATGTAGTAATACAGTGTAGTAATACAGTGTGTAGTAATACAGCATGTAGTAATACAGTGTGTAGTAATACAGCATGTATAGTAATACAGCGTGTATAATAATACAGCGTGTAGTAATACAGCGTGTAGTACAGGTCGTGTACAACGTAGAGGGGACGCCATGCACAACCCTGTCGTATACCTTTCAAACCTGTTGAAGCTGGGAATCCAAAGATGTTTCCAGCCCCTGCTACATTTGTCCTTCCACACCCCTGGTGCCATCTTACCATAGTTTTCATTAAAAAAATGTATAAAATAAAAATGAGAGGGGCATAAGGAAACCTTTTCTCGCCTGAGCCTCCGAAAATATCTTGTTTGAAGACTGATATGTCCAGGGATGTAGTGGAGGGTAACTCACTTTGCCCATCTTTTCATTGTGAAAATGAAGTTAACCCAACTTTTCATGAGATAAGTCTATAATATGATTGAAATTCATAGTATATATTATGATAGTGAATCATATCAGATCGATGCAAGTTACATTCAAATAGGTCTTTTTGAGGAAATAAAACACAAAGAACACTATTCTGAATAGTCATTTACCCAGTTGTCACTGCTTGAGAAGCTTGGCTCTTCTCCATGTCACCCAGAACACGCGTGTCCTCCCGCCCTGCCTCAGGTGTGTTAGGCCGCAGCCTCATCTGTCAACAACCGCCGTGGCGACACGTGACCCTTTGAAAGCGAACCGAAGTGGAGTGAGCAGTCATTCCTCACCCCCGGCGTCGACCTCCACGTCTCCTCCTCAGAACGGGAGCAAACATCCCATAATAGCCAGAGGGGATTGGGGTCTTATTGCTCCAAACAACCTCTTGGTTAGCTCCGTCCGCCGTACAGACAGACCGGGAACACAAAGGACGCCCCTCTCGAGTGTTGTCTCTTTAGCAGCACCGTTTTAATTGGATTTCTTTCACAAAGTCCAGAGGCATCTTGCGGGGGGGGGGGGGGGGGGGGGGGGGGGGGGGGGGCTTCTGTCTCAGTGGTAGCCTCCTCGCGCCCCGCCGCTTCAACCTGCCTCCCGGTGAAGCTCATTAAACGGCACGCCGCTGCTTGGAGGCGCTATTCATCACGCCGAGGCCTGCTTTTCTGATTGATTCCTTTTTCTTCCTCAAACAGGAAGCATGTCTGAGTCGCAGGGGAGCCACCCCGAGCATCTGAATGCACCCTGCGTTTTCTTCCTGTAGGTGATGTCGAACAAAAGCAACAGATGTATGATCTGATGAGACTGTTGTTGAGACTGAGAGTGAGGAGGCGGACTGTGTGAATCTAGCTTACGCCTTGTTCAAGCTGTTGCCGTCTTTATTTTCTTTCTTCTTTACTTCTCATAGATCGATAATGGACGCCTTTCAATGAGCAGATGACTCATTCACTTCCATATTATTCCAAAAACCATGAAAAAGCCATCTTACCCTCTTAACACTTTGGATTTACCCCCGCGGGTTGAATGCCCATCACGAGAATATTAGTTTTATTCGTTTTTTTTTTAATTTTTATTAGCGATCTGAAATCATATTGCATCAAGCGAGCCTACCGTTGGAGTTCCAGGCACCCCCGGCGCTCAGATGTGAAAAAAGCGCCCCCTATCGTCTCCCAGATGGTAAATCACCCTTTTGGATTGGACTCAATGAAAGTGAATGGGAGAAAGGATTTCTGACTCCACATTTTACTTCTCACTGATGTAACCGGGGTCTACCAGAGTTCATTCTGGAGCCGCTGAGCCACGGGGATTATGTGTTCTACTGTATACACGGTTGATCAATACAATTATCGATTTTTTTTAATGGTGATCAGGAATTGGAATATACCATTTGGATACCATCTGATGTCAGGTAAGGAATCTATGTTATCAGTCTTAGGATAATCAAACTTGTTTTCACGGAGATATAAGCTTTTATGTGATTATGTGATATGGCTGATTGACTGTAAAAGCCATCAGGAAATAAGAGCAGCGATTATCAGCGCGCGGCACGAGCGTGCGTGCGCACACATATACTATCGATCATCTAGCGTTTATTTTATTGTCATTTGTCATAAATAGGCCGACAAATGACAACGTTCTGGAATATTCCAGTAAAAGAGTCCAAAGTGTTAAGCCCGGAGCCTATTTTCTGAAAATCCGCCTAAAATACATACCTAAGTAAATGGAATAATGCTCCACTTCTACAAGGCCCATTTGCATGTTCTTTGTGTCTAGGGACCAGTGATGCCACAGATTACTTGTAAAAGTTATCTGATTACTGATTACTGATTACTCCTTTAAAAAGTAATCTAAGTTACTTTACTGATTACTTGATTATCAGAGTAACTTAGTTACTTTGAAAGTAACTAGGTTACGAAGTCGTCGTCGTTCCCCCAACAGTTTTTTTTTAAACGCTTTATTGAAAGTGCATAAATTGTTTTTAACTTGTTTCTCTGCACATAACGTAAATTGTTAAACTAGTGCTTCAGCTTCTGTACCATCAAGTATGGTAAAGCAACAGTCTATGATGCTCACAGCATTAGAGCAGCCAGCCAGTGGTTTTACAAAACCAGTGTATCACATCTAACAAATGCAGGCTGAACTATTCAATTATATCAACTGTAACTATTAAATTGTTTTTATAAATGTCTCTCTATAAACATACAATCAGTCTCTCTTTAACATGTAAATTAACTGTAAATCTGGCAAATAAGAGCTTTTGCTCTGCCACCATCAACTATACATTAATCAAAAGGGAAAGAAACAATCTCTCTCTTTTGCTGTTGGACATCCGAGTCCTCCTGTACCTAGTCGAAGCGTCAGCTAGTGTTGTGATTCCAGATGCTTTCAATGCAATTGGATGTGCTGTTTTTAGCGGTAGACAGTATTTTGTTTCCTCCGCATATGAATGTTTTTTTCACCCGGCTTAGCTGACACAAACGTGAAGTAGTGATTGAGGCTACGTTTAGACGAGCGTTTTGGGATGGAAGTCTGAACAGAAACCGCAATCACTTTTAATTTTGCGTTTAGACAAGCGTTTTGGGGTGGAATTCTAACGACGGAGCCCTGCTGTCACACGATTGGCGCATATGTCACATGACGTGCTGTGAAGACCCGCCCTACTCTGCCTCTGATTCGCAGACTGTGGATGGGGAATGTGATTGGACCAAAGCAGAGTCACTCACAGACAGAGGGTCCAGTCACGCCGCGGGACACATTCTTGTGTAACCCTTTCACTGCCACACGACGTCACTCCCAAATAAGAAAAACAGCTCAAAATGTATTTTTGACTGTCGAAAACGAAATAAAATACTGCATTCCGCCTGCATTATGAATTTATGATGAGATAGTAACGAAATAGTAACGCACAGCCACTTGGACAAGTAACTGCAATCAGATTACTGGCTTTTAAAGATTAACGCGTTAGATTACTATTTTCGGGGAAAAGTAATCAGATTACAATAACGCGTTACTTAGTAACGCGTTACTGGCATCACTGCTAGGGACATCTATGGACCTCAGTGAATGTATTCCCAGTGTCAGAAATATTGTGTCTATTACTAGGCTTGCTTAAATTGTGATGAAACAAAGGAGAATATAAATTATGATTTTTCTTTGCATCTTTGACAGTGAATAACACCATGCTAAAAATGACCAGACATGATAAACTGCCACTGATCTTGTTCAGTACCTTCTTGAGATCACGTGTACAACAAATCTAAGGAAATGAATAAAGGGAAGATGATTACACAGAAGGTTCTGTAGATACAGTACTGAATTCTCCCATCCGGACCAATGCAATTTGAAATATTATTATAGAATATAGAATAGCAGGCTTATAAATCACCTTATTATAGCCAATTCGCACATTTATATATATACATATATTATCTTTCAAATGGCCGAGTTCAATTTGGATTTAGTATCACCAGGCGTGCATAAGAACAGATAATGAAATCTACTGTAATCTACTGTACTTTTTTATTTTGACCAGGGTGCAACCGTTTTGAAACTAATTTCAGATCTAATTGTTGCTGCATGCTAACAATAGGGAAGATAAACTAACTGCGTTTCAATATTTGTCAATAACGTTACGCTTTGTGGTATATTATCCCGAATAATAAGAGTTATTAAAGAAATTCATACAGAACTATGAACCTTGAACCCATAGATTCTTTCAGGAAGTGTAGTTTTGAAAGATTCCAACGCAGATCCAGAGCTATGGATGTCCTCTACAAAATGGCCATAAAGAAACTACAATTCCCATGGTTCAAAGTTTTCCAAAATGGTCGCCTGTCGCGAAAATAAACAGACCATTTCGAAAAGGAAAATCTATCTAATAACACTTTAACCTATTCCTAAACTAACGTATTGATGATAATATACATTATAAATGCTGTTGTGCCATGGTTATGATGTTTATACTTGAATACGTTTGACAAAAAAAATTATACTTTTGTAGAACAGTCTGGAGATATTGATTTATGACATGATGTCATTCGCGGTCCGCCGACGGACCGCACGGCCGGAAGAGGTTAAGTCAGTTAACACATTGGGTGCCACACCTTTTTCGGGGCCCATCTATGCACTGATACGCTTTAAAAGATAGGAGTCTGTCACCTTGTTTGTAGAGCTATAACTATATTCTATATTATAGCTATGGATACAAGTTTCTTTAATAGTTGTCATACAGAAGTACAGAATACTTTTATACAAAATGCTTCTTACTGTTACGCTCCAGAGACTGTGCTAGACAAGATAAGTATGAAATAAAATAGTATAGCATGTAGAATAGAAGTAAAAATAGAGGTCACAGTGTTTAGTATAGACATATGTACAATGTTCGATGCAGAATAGAAGTAACTGAGTTACCATACAATATACAATATACTATGCAATGTACTAATATACAATACTATATAGTGCAGAGCAGAAATGGGATGAGGTACAATTTAGGTACAATTTACAGTAAGGTGTACGAGTTGTAGTGCAAATCCTTTACCAATAAATATAAAGTGTAAAGTGTGTTTAGGTGATCTAAAGTGTGGAGAGTGGGTGCTGCAGTGTGTTGTTTGTTTAAGTGAGTGTGTGCGTGTGGGTGTGTGTGCTGTGTGCATTTGATGGTTGTTGCATAGTGTTTATTGTTCGTTGAGCAGCCTTATGGCCTGGGGATAGAAGCTTCTTCTGAGTCTTTCTGTGCTCGCCTTAAGACTCCGGTATCGCTTGCCTGACCGCAGCAGTTTACAGAGGCAGTTGTTCGGGTGGCTGGAGTCCTTGATGATTCTCTTAGCCTTCCCCCTGCATCGCTTGTTGTAAATGTTCTGGAGGGTGGGAAGCCGGGGATGCCGTCCGGTCCTGCTGCCTTCCTGATATTCACTTTTTTAAAGGTCCGCCTCACCTCATGCTCTGTTACCCTGAACACTGAGTCTCCATCAGCAGACCCCCCGCCTATTGCCGTGGCTTGTAGGCTGGTCTTGTTATTCACAGCCTCAAACCTCGCATAGAAGGTATTGAGATAATTTGCTAAGGAGATGTCACTGTTCAGTTTGAGGGAGGTGCCTTTGTAATCTGTCATTGTTCTGAGGCCCTGCCACATACCTCTAGAGTCAGCCTGTTCAAACTGAAGTTCAACTTTATCCCTGTAACGCCGTTTTGCCTCTATTACTGCTCTCCTGACGTTGTATCTGGCCGTCTTGTGTTCTTCCATGTTGCCTGTCACCAGCCCGGTGTTGTAGGCTGAGGTGCGCACTTTCAGAGCCTCACGGACGGATTTATCTACCCAGGGCTTTTGATTTGGGTAGATTCTACCCATTGTTTCTTCTACCAGAGTACAGACAAAGTCAAGCACCGTTTCAGTGTATTCGTTAATATTGGCTGTGTTATCACGGAATACACTCCAGTCTGTGCATTCAAGTGCAGCTTGGAGTGTCTCCTCTGACGTCACAGTCCAACGCTTAACCTCTCGCGATACTACCGGCGTTCGCTTGAGACTCTGTTTATACTTTGGCAAAAGAAAGATGGCGGCGTGGTCCGATTTACCGAATGGACTAAGAGCCTGTGACTTGTACCCATTCTTAAATTGCGAGTATACATGGTCTAATATGTTCTCGCCTCTGGTGGGACAGGTCACATGCTGATAGAAATTCGGCAACACCTTTTTAAGACGTGCGCTGTTGAAATCGCCCAGAACCAAAATGGCAGCGTCAACATTAGCTATCTGTAGTTTATTTACCTCGTCGTGTAGCTTTGAAAGTGCGGCCCCAGTGTTCGCTTGTGGTGGGATATATACTCCGATCATGATGATGGACGTTAGCTCCCTCGGGAGAAAGAAGGGTCGGCATTTGATGGTGATATACTCCAGGTCTGGGGAGCAGTGGTTAGACAATTCCTTTGCGTTGCCTATATCGCACCACTCCTTGTTTATCATGAAAGCAATGCCGCCTCCTTTCGTCTTTTGTGACTCTTCTGCCGTACGGTCCTTGCGGAGAACGAAGAAGTGATCTGCCGGTTCTATTGCATGATTTGGGACATCTGGAGACAGCCAAGTTTCTGTGAAACAGAGGACGTTGCAGTCCCGAATGTCCCTCTGGAATTGGATCCGTGCTCTGATGTCATCCAGTTTATTTCCTATCGATTGCACATTGGCCAACAATATGCTGGGCAATGTGGTTCTGTGTCGTTTGGACCTCAATCTATTTCGGACAATGCTATGGTCATTTGACAGTGACTTTCTTCCGGTCAAGATGCAAAAAAGAGATAATTTTTCCATGCATACATTCGCACGTTATACCGTGGTGAATATAAGTATGTTTTTAGATCGGTCTGGGGTAATTCCCGAAATGCTGACAAATAGCCTTATGTGTGTATTAAACTATAACCGTTGCGGTTTCTTGCCTGGACCAGCTATTATTCTCAAATCAAATCTATATCATAGGTATTATGTTTCCTCATGAATACATGAAAGGGGGGGGGGGGTAATTTTTTTATGCTTTGATCGTCACTGTTCTGAAGGATCAGATTAAACCGAATATATATATTTATTTATATATATATATATTTAATTGTATTTGTATATCCCCTGATATCCCCTGATATCCCCTGTATATTCCTTGTACAATATGCATTGAATATCCCTTCTGGTCTACTGACCATCCCATAATAGTCTCCATTCTACCATTGGACGAGACCTTGGTGCCAGGTCGCCATACCCCTCAGACCAGGTTCAATCGTACCGCTCAACATGTATGGACAAGTCCTAGTTCCGCGTAGGAATATGTCTACCGCACCACTAATGGTACTATTTGTTCATAGTGCGTATATATACTGCGCTATTAAAGTAGAACTTCCTTTTTAGTCCAGTTCCTTACCCTCCAACAGAGTGACAGACGCAAAAGCCTCCCCGCGAACCACGTGTGGGCAGTAAGGCCAATTCGGCCCAGTATCGGCATTGAGACATCGTGTATATTAATATTTGAATAGTCATATTTGGCACTATAACGTCGAGTTGGACGTATTCTATTAAGCTAATAATAGTCTATTCATATATAGTGCCTCGTGCGGTAAGAGTTCTATAGTAATCAGCACCCCCATCGTTTCGGGCATCAGCTGGACGCTTATCCAGGGTGGTTGACCCCACGTGAAGCTGCACCCGAGGAGCTCCAGGCCAAAGAGCGAGTGGACCTGTATATTGGATTATTCTACCGACGACGGCTAGCCTTCCCCGGCTTGGATTATGCTTTGAGTACTTTGATTATTCTATGGATAAAGGCCAACACTGCGGTGTGTTGGAAATACCCCCCCCGGAGAGGACGACAGGTGAGACGGCGCTCTGCACAGTGAGGTCGCCTCACGTCTCTCCGTCGTGGACCGGAGGACGCCGGCCACAGAGGGTCCAACTGCATTCATCTGTGGATCGAGGATCGTTGGGCACCGTGTCGCACAACTGTGGACTCTCCCAAGATACCCTCGGCCAGACGGGATCCAGCCAGTGACTCTCTAACCCCCCCCCCCCCCCTCCAGCTGTCCTACAAGCAGTCGGAACCTTCCCCTAGTGTACCCAGCTATATAATCATTCAAGTATCATCGCTATTGTTCCCTAAATATTCCAGGTTGTATATTTGCTTCCTGCGCAATCAGAGATTGGACATTCGATATTGATCTACCTACGAATACTCATTTGCCATAAAAGTGCATACTATTTCAAATCATAAATGTAATTAAGTGATCGTTGTACATACCTTTTGCTATGTATTAAAACTCAAACTTTCGATTTGGTACATTTGTGTTGGATCCGTTTATCAGGTGGGAGTGTTCAACATATTCATACCTAGTACTGGGTGGCCAGAGTCTAAAGTACAAGAGGTAGTGGTAGTAAGTATCATATCTAACCATACAGTCAGGGAATTGTACCCCTCAGTTACAATTGGTCCTTCGAGCCGGATGGTAATCAGTGTAATATTAATATAGTGTTATTAATATTAAAATGGCCTATGATGAACACTCCACGAAACGATCCTCCTAACCAACAACGCCCGCGGCGCAAACAACAGCTCCCTCAGTACCTAGAGGCTTACGCTGTCAGTCAACAACCTAGTCTTCTACCAACAGTAAACGCGGTAAAACTAGAAAGTAAAATTATGTCTAACCCTAACGACCAGGCTACCCCGACCATAGAGGCCCCTATGGGTTCTAATGTAACTGACCAAGCTCACGGTGGGGACCAGGGGGAACCAGACATGACTTTACACCCCGCCAATACCGAAGAAGTAGTCCCCGACGAGTCCCGGGAGGAAGACAACACTACCGAGAGAGAACTCGGCACGGAAGAAGATGAGGAGAGCACCGTGGAGATAGAGCTCCAAGACTCCGCACGGAGTACCCCAAGGGACGGCTCCCCTATACAACCGTCTTCTCCCAGCGAGGCAGAGAGGACACTACAGCAGGCATTCCTCGTCAGCCTGAAAGCCTCTACTGAACGCGATAGACTCCAGGGTGAACGCGATCGATTGCAGATACAGCAACGGAGCGAAGAAGAGCACATACGCCTGGAAATAAGACGCATTCAGATGGAAGAGAATATTGCAAGAGACCGGGCCGACGCCCAGCGCGCCGCCACCGGTGCCCAGAGAGAATCGGATCTCACCAAGCGCGAAGCCGAGCGCGACTAATAGAACAGCTGATCAGAAGGACAACACCCCCTCCCTCCACCAGAGGCTCCAGGAACTCGTCTAGACATCACTCCAGGGCGGCATCCCCTAGCCGAGTAAGCGACCCTGAACTTGACCAACAGACGAGGTCTATACCCCCCGCAGACCCCCTTCCCCAACCGGTCCAAGCGAGACCCAGCCACCGGGAAGGAGCAGCATACACTGCGGAGAGGCTAAATCAGAGACTACAAGCCCTGGATGACCTAACGGAAGACGAAGAGGAAGAGGAGGAGAACCACGCCCGACGACAGCACAGTACTCTACCGGACCAGGAGGTCCAGTACAGCCCAGGCTATACCCCCGCGGAGCTGCGCTACAGACCCCCGACGCTATTCACGGGTGAGCACGACGCACGACCCGCACCGAGGAACAGCACCTGGACCAGCGGGCCATGGTACACAGCCGGTACCAGCCCACGCCAAGGAGCAGGAGGAGACTCGCCTAGGAGGCCTCTCCCCCAACGCTCGCCGATGTATCAACAATCCGCGTCATACATTGGCACACCTATGGTACCAGACTTCACCCAGGAGAACCGGGCCCAGTATACGGAGCTCCGCATGTGTCTGGAGACAATGTTGGTGGATGTCATTGATGAACGCCATAAATACGCGATACTACTGAAGCATTTAAAGGTACCCCGCGCGCACAACATAGCGCTCGCCTACGCCACTTCCACGACCCCATACACCGCAGCGCTGGTAGCGTTGGACCAGAGATATGGACGTATATGGGATTACGTGATCCAGGAGATCAGGCACATCGACCGCCTACCCCCAGCAACAGACAATCGAGCACTGGACGACCTGTCCATCAGAGTGCAGTCCCTGGTAGGGATGCTGGGAGCGCAGAGGGAAAAGGGTAGGCATGAACTATACGCCAACTCAAATGTAGAGAGGATCTTGGAGAAGCTACCGCCCGCCCGACAGGAGCGCTTTAGGCGGCAGAGAGACCACCGAGACCCTAATGGCCCCGAACCGAACCTCCTCGATCTAGCCGACTTCCTGGCGAGAGAAGTCAGCAGCTTACGGCTAGATACATTCGGACGGAGCACCCCTGGCTCCAGAGAAGGAACCAGGAGGCTAAATGATGGAAGAAGATCGGTGACTGTCATGCACCAATCGGAGTCAGTGCCAAGCAGTAGGAGCCACAGTACCCCCTCAAGAAAGGAGAAGTGGAAGATAGTGTGCCCCTACTGTGAGAAAGAACACTGGCTGTCACAATGTGACTCATTCCCCAAGATGAATGCGGAGGAAGCGAGTCAATGGATAAAGTCCAACAGACGCTGTTTTCGCTGCGCGCGATCACACATGGCAGCCGAATGCCGCTTAAAGAAAAAGTGCAGTCGGTGCGATGGAGCCCATCTGGACATACTCCACGACAGTAACAGACGGCGGCCTCCACCCGCACCATCAAGCAGCAAAGCGAGCGTCATGTACATCGACCCCGCCAGCAGCAGCGGAGCCAGAGTGCTCTTAAAGGTAGTCCGTGTGACATTGAGCTACCAGAATAAAGTCATGGACACTTACGCCGTCCTTGATGACGGGTCAGAGAAGACCCTTCTGCTCGCGTCCGCTGCGGCCCAGCTAGGGCTGCGGGGGAGCGAAAACCAAATGACAATTCGGACAATAAGAAGAGATTTGAAAACGATAAAGGGCGAGAATGTCTCATTCTCTATCGCAGCAAGCGGCCAGCCCGAGCGACGGTACAGGATTACAGACGCTTTCACCAGCCAAGAAATAGGACTGTCGCGGTACACATACCCCGTAGCCAAGCTGATGGAGAAATATGTACATCTACGCAAGCTACCGATCCCACTCATAGACGGTGCTACCCCGACACTGTTGATAGGCTCCGACCATGCAGACCTCATTGTCCCGATAGACCGGGTTCATACCGGACCCAGAGGCTGTCCTGCAGCAGTCGAGACCCGCCTAGGATGGACTCTCCAAGGCCCACTCGCCAAATCTCTCAACCGAACCACAGCCACTAGCTGTCTCCACTCCCGAGTCACAGAGGGAGACACCGCACTCCTGCAGCATGTAGAGAGGCTATGGACCTTAGAACAAATGCCCTTTAAGAACGAAAAGAAAGACATTCGCTCTAAAGACGACATCTACGCCATTAACCTCCTCGAGACGGGAACAAAGAGAGTCCCAGTCAGCGGCGTGTTGAGATACGCCACGCCACTCCTGCGGCGGGAAGGGATGCCTACCTTTCACGCAAAGAAAGACGCCACAGAGCGGTACCTACTAAACACAGAGCGGCGCTTAGCCAAGGACCCCGCCCAAGAAAGTGTATACCGCGCTGAGATTGAGAAGCTCATCACAGCGGGACACGTCACAAAGATTGACATTAAAGAGGCCGACCAGACGACTGAATCGTGGTACGTGCCCCACCACAAGGTTCATCACAACGGCAAAGACCGCATCGTGTTTAACTGCAGCTACCAGATCGGATCCCAAAATCTGAATAAAGAGCTATTGCCCGGTCCTACACTCGGCCCCTCCCTACTAGGCGTACTACTCCGCTTCCGCCAGGACAAGGTGGCTATCAGCGGGGATATCAAAGGGATGTTCCTGCAGGTGAGATTAGTAGAGGAGGACAAGCCCCTGTTGCGGTTCCTATGGAGAGAGAGGCCAGGAGATGAGCACCCAGCCATCTACCAATGGGAAGTCCTCCCTTTCGGAACTACATGCAGCCCATGCTGTGCTACATTTGCACTACAGAGACATGTCGCAGAGGACCCAGCAGCGGATGAAGAGGTCCGACACAGTGTGAAGAACAGCTTCTACGTAGATAACTGTCTACAAAGCGTTTCGACCCAGGAAGAAGCCGAGGCTCTCCTACTTAAACTCCGCGCCTCTCTGATCAAAGGCGGCTTTGATCTCAGGCAGTGGGCCAGCAGCGATCCGCACGTACTGCGCAGCCTCTCCTCCGAGGACAAGGCAGAGAGCAGCGAGACCTGGATGGCCACAATCCCAGGAGAAGCCCAAGAGATGACACTAGGACTAGTGTGGCGCTTCAAAACAGATTCGCTCCACTATAGACACAAACCCCTGACCACGGAGCAGGGAAGGTCGACGGCAATACCGACCACCAGACGGAGTGTGTACAGAACACTCGCCCGACAATATGACCCGTTAGGATGTATACTACCGTACACCACCAGGGCAAAGATGATTGTACGAGCATTGTGGGACAAGGACCAGGGCTGGGACGACCCCATTCCCGCACACCTTGCATCCACCTGGAGAGAGTGGGAGATGGAACTCCACTCACTCCCAGGCGTTAATATACGCCGAAGCTACTTCCCACCCACGGTGAGGCCAGAGACATGTAAAATGGATATACACGTCTTCAGTGACGCCTCCGAGGTCGCCTACGGATCAGTAGCCTACTTGCGGGCCCAAGAAGAGGGGGGAGAGATCTACACAGCATTCATCCTCGCCCGCTCGAGAATAGCCCCACGCAAGCAACAGTCTATCCCACGTCTAGAGCTCTGCGCAGCCCTCGCAGGAGCGCATCTAGCCACGCTCATCCAACGTGAGCTCACCATTCCGGTGCATAGAACAATCCTGTGGTCAGATTCCACGACAGTACTCGCCTGGATCAAATCGGATTCATGCAAATACAAAGTCTTCGTGGGAGTCAGAGTCACTGAGATTCAAGAGTTAACCGGAGAGTTAACCGGAGAAGCAAACTGGCGCTATGTTGATACAAAACACAACCCAGCTGACGTCATCACCCGGGGAATGTCCCTAGATGACTTAACCCGTCGTAACATCTACAGTGACGGACCAGCATTCCTCAAGCTCCCGGAAGGAGATTGGCCCACGCCCACCCCGAGGGGAGCAAGTGACGAGGAGGCTGAGAATAAGAAACCTATGTTCTGTGGATTGAGCACTGTTGTCTCCGCAGACCCCAATATAGACGATTGCATTACCATAGAGAGTGCGCAGCAACGGACATTCCTGCGGCACCACCCAGAGATTCAGTCCCCCGCTGATATGTCAGCAGCTGACTACGAGGAAGCAGAACTGCTTCTACTGCAACGAGCCCAGAGAGACTCGTTCCCCTATGAACTAGACTGTCTACAGGGAGGAAAGCCCGTCCCATCAGACAGCAGATTGATTCATCTAGCCCCCGAGAGTGACACACATACCCTCATCAGAGTGGGTGGTCGCCTGCGGAGAGCCCCCAATTTACCGGATGACATTAAGTACCCGATCGTATTGAACAGCCGACACAAGGTCACAGAGCTGATTATAAAGAAATACGACGAGGATGTACACCACGCAGGAGCAGAGAGAGTCTTCGCGGAGATCAGACGTCGTTACTGGATACTTCAAGGAAGAGAGGCGGTGCGACGCTTCCAGCGAACCTGTCTAGACTGCCGAAAGTGGCGTGCGCAGCCCAGCATACCACGGATGGCTGACCTACCTCCATGTCGCCTCCGACTCGGCGACAAGCCATTCCACTCAACAGGCATGGACTGTTTTGGCCCGCTGCACATAAAGAAAGGAAGAGGCACCGAGAAGCGGTGGGGTATTGTATTCAAATGCATGACCACCAGAGCGATACATATCGAGCTCCTTCCGACCATGAGCACAGACTCATTCCTTATGGCCTTCCGAAGATTCACATCACGGAAAGGAAAACCGTCTACATTATTGTCCGATCACGGGACAAACTTCAAAGGCGGAGAAAGAGAGCTGAGGGAGAGCTTCCAAGCTATGGGCCCAGAACTTAAGACCCACCTCGCTCCAGCCCAGATTGACTTCCAATTCAACCCCCCAAACGCACCCCACTTCGGTGGAACTTGGGAACGAGAAGTACGTTCTATAAAGACAGCCCTGTACGCAGTACTTGGGGCCCAGACTGTGGCGGAAGAAGTCCTAATGACAGTCCTCACGGAGATTGAGGGAGTATTGAACTCAAAGCCCCTCGGTTACGTCTCCAGTGATGTAGCAGATGTCGACCCAGTCACCCCCAACACCCTCCTGATGGGGCGGCTAGATCCCGCGTTACCCCAGACAATGTACCGGCCTGAAGAAGCGAACGGCCGACGAATGTGGAGGTACAGCCAAGTATTAGCCGACAAGTTTTGGAGCAGTTTCCTACTGCACTACCTACCGTCTCTACAGACCCGCCAGAAGTGGGTAAAAGAGAGAGACAATTTGACGGAAGGAACAGTCGTCATGATTATTGACCAGTCACTACCCAGAGCTATGTGGCCGGCTGGCCGCGTAAGCAAAGTGATCACCGGTGCCGATGGCAAGGTCCGAGCAGCTGAAGTACTCGTCCAAGGGCGCACTTACACCCGTCCTGTGGCGAGGCTCATAGAACTGCCCCGACTCCCAGACACAATCGATGATGACCATGACCCTATGACTTTGTGAGTTGACTGACCCTTACAGCGAACCCTTGAGTGGTAGACAGTGCGGTTAATCTGTCTCTGCTTAACTAATTAGGTTGGGACCAATTAGGGGGCGGCTGTTCTGAAGGATCAGATTAAACCGAATATATATATTTATTTATATATATTTAATTGTATTTGTATATCCCCTGATATCCCCTGATATCCCCTGTATATTCCTTGTACAATATGCATTGAATATCCCTTCTGGTCTACTGACCATCCCATAATAGTCTCCATTCTACCATTGGACGAGACCTTGGTGCCAGGTCGCCATACCCCTCAGACCAGGTTCAATCGTACCGCTCAACATGTATGGACAAGTCCTAGTTCCGCGTAGGAATATGTCTACCGCACCACTAATGGTACTATTTGTTCATAGTGCGTATATATACTGCGCTATTAAAGTAGAACTTCCTTTTTAGTCCAGTTCCTTACCCTCCAACAGAGTGACAGACGCAAAAGCCTCCCCGCGAACCACGTGTGGGCAGTAAGGCCAATTCGGCCCAGTATCGGCATTGAGACATCGTGTATATTAATATTTGAATAGTCATATTTGGCACTATATCGTCGAGTTGGACGTATTCTATTAAGCTAATAATAGTCTATTCATATATAGTGCCTCGTGCGGTAAGAGTTCTATAGTAATCAGCACCCCCATCGTTTCGGGCATCAGCTGGACGCTTATCCAGGGTGGTTGACCCCACGTGAAGCTGCACCCGAGGAGCTCCAGGCCAAAGAGCGAGTGGACCTGTATATTGGATTATTCTACCGACGACGGCTAGCCTTCCCCGGCTTGGATTATGCTTTGAGTACTTTGATTATTCTATGGATAAAGGCCAACACTGCGGTGTGTTGGAAATACCCCCCCGGAGAGGACGACAGGTGAGACGGCGCTCTGCACAGTGAGGTCGCCTCACGTCTCTCCGTCGTGGACCGGAGGACGCCGGCCACAGAGGGTCCAACTGCATTCATCTGTGGATCGAGGATCGTTGGGCACCGTGTCGCACAACTGTGGACTCTCCCAAGATACCCTCGGCCAGACGGGATCCAGCCAGTGACTCTCTAACCCCCCCCCCCCCTCCAGCTGTCCTACAAGCAGTCGGAACCTTCCCCTAGTGTATCCAGCTATATAATCATTCAAGTATCATCGCTATTGTTCCCTAAATATTCCAGGTTGTATATTTGCTTCCTGCGCAATCAGAGATTGGACATTCGATATTGATCTACCTACGAATACTCATTTGCCATAAAAGTGCATACTATTTCAAATCATAAATGTAATTAAGTGATCGTTGTACATACCTTTTGCTATGTATTAAAACTCAAACTTTCGATTTGGTACATTTGTGTTGGATCCGTTTATCAGGTGGGAGTGTTCAACATATTCATACCTAGTACTGGGTGGCCAGAGTCTAAAGTACAAGAGGTAGTGGTAGTAAGTATCATATCTAACCATACAGTCAGGGAATTGTACCCCTCAGTTACAGTCACCAACGACATACGTTGTGGACTAACGTTACACACACACGTTCGGATCGAGGTGAAGACATGCTTGGATCAACGCAAGATTGATATCATTATGGTATGGCAAGGTATGGCGAGTGCCATACCTTGGCAAATAAAAATGTTAAAAAAATAAAAAAAAATATTAAAAATGTTTTATGTTGATTAAGAATTCGAATGTCAACATTATGAACGAAGCTTCGAACTATTCGGTACAGCCTTAGCATGTTTTGATATTGTCAATTATCTCACTTTTACTAGTTGACTTTTACTGTGACTAACTGAAATATGCCCAAAAAAAAGGAAAATGGACATATGGAAGTTTTTTAATCAAAGGGCAGCAGAGACAAGTGATACAGGGACACAGGTAAGGTCTGGCTTAGTGATTATAATAGTGCAGTTCAGCATTCAGTAACCCATACTTTTTGTGAATGTGTTTTTGATACTACATTCTGTTGAACACACACCTCAAAACCGTACCTAAGGAAAATTGGCTCAATTGCAAGAAAAGTAATAGACAGTTATGATATTACATTCTGCATAATTCGTATGCAAAATATTGTGGTTCCCTGCTTTAGTCTGTTGACACATTTCTATACTAAAAATGCTTGTGTAGTCCTGTGTCATACCTAAATGTCATATAACTGAATTGTATAGAAACAACTTACCAAAAGTGACTATTGCACAACTGATTTGACAAAAAAATCCACCAAGGGGGGGAAACCCCCGCTTCACCCCCCCCCCCCCCCCCCCCCCTCCTCGCCATACCTTGCCTTTTACTGAAATGACTGAAATTACGTTGCAGACTATGTACAGTTGGCCATTGAGAAATTGCAACTTTCCTTTTGAGTCTACAGGATGCCCTTACTAGTCATAAATTGGTTCTTAATGCTAGTAAGACAATGTTTATGTTGTTTTCAAGAGCAAGGAATATTAACTTTGATGATGTGAGGATATCTACTGTCAGTGGCTCTTGTATAAAGAGAGTCACGAGTACAAATATCTTGGCCTGTGGCTTGACGAGACATTTACATTTAAGTTCCATGTGGACAATCTTGCCTCTAAACTGCGACAGAAAATTGGTTTCCTGTACAGAAACAGATCCAATTTTCCTCTATTTAGTAGGAAAAAAATTGTTGAATCAGTCTTCTTATCAGTTTTGGACTATGGTGATGACATTTATAGGCATGCTGCGGTATCAACTCTTAAACCTCTGGATTCTGGGGAGCTCCAGTAGCTCACCGCGTAACTCGGACGCTATTTCGGCGTCGGGGACAACCGTGCGCGTCACGGATCTGGGATACACGAGTATTTTCTCAGAGTGTCTTTCCCCCGATCTATACCCCATTCAACCTGTTTCTGTCGGTCATGCTTGACCAGAAAAAAGCGATAAACGCTAAAAGAACCAGCTGACTGGTCAAAGTTTAAAAAAAAAAAAAAAAATCTGGATTCTGCATATCACTCAGCTATCAGATTTATAACTGGTGACAGATATGATACTCACCATTGTGCCCTGTATGGGTTGGTCTTCTCTTGCAGAAAGGCGCAACAAACACTGGTATTTATTTATTTTTAAAGCCCTTATTGGTAAACAACCTGTTTATATCTCTTCACTGTTAGATTGGAATATTGGAACCTATTCAACTCGATCGAATGACTGATTTGTTCTGAGCTAGGGAAGTCAGCCTTTTCCTTTGATGCCTCTAACTCATGGAATGTCCTTCAACTCTCTCTGAAATTGGAGGTTCTCCCTTCCCTTGGAATGTTTAAACGTATGATTTCAGACCATTGTGTGACTACCTGTAACTGTTTTAGTTGATCTTTTTTAATTATTTTGAAAAGTGTTTAATTTTTTACTCTGGTTTTTAAATTTCTGTGAATATTGTTTTTATTATGTACTGTTTTATTATGTACAATCGTTGTTTCTGTAAATGAGGGAAACCTCAGATGCTTACGATTTTAAATAAAGGTTGAAATTAAATTAAAAAAATTATGAATACAAATATTTAAAAAAAGGAAAAACTACCCAGAAACGTAAAAAGCCGTTTTTGGCACTCTACGGTTGGGGCCCAGAAATGTATTAAGCCATTTTTGGCACCCAAAGTGTTAATCACCAGCCTGTAACTACATTAGCCTAGTCTGCCTATTGTTTTGATTGTTTAAAGATTCAGTATAATGAAAAGCGTGTTTTTCAATCTCGTTGCATTTTTAACAGAAGGTATGCTGATGTAAAATCACCCAAAATGGTAGAGCTGTTGTTGTTGTGAAAATGATAGCACTTTGATGTCTATCCCCCTGGATATCAACATAATCAAGCCATTTCAGATATCCAGTCTGCTTCCTTGAAGATATTACATATTATACTCTGGTTACTCTGAAGGGCCCATCAGTCAATCCCACTATGTCTGATTGGCCCATCATCAGTCACATCTAGCTGAATGGTGTAAGGACACTGATGGCTTGACAATCAAGCATCTATAGTCTAGTGTCTGCTGAACAGAGGGCCACACCCCCTCACCCTACTGAGACTTGGCTGTGCTCAGAGAGTGTGACCTAAAACACTCATGATGATGATGATGAATAGTTTAGTTTCGGTCTTTGTTTACAGATCAATCAAAAACACACTTGTGTGGACTTTCAAAAAAAAAAAAAAAAAAAAAATCACAAATGTACATATTCAAAGTAAGCTCACACACAAAATCCAAACTCAATGATCGAAAAAAGGAATAGGCTGAAGCAGATGCTTATTTTGCCTATCCTTTACAATTCTTAAAAACTATATATACTTTAATATAAGAAAGAAAAACTTAAAATATGCTGCAAGATATAATCTTTATTAAAAAAAAATAAAATAAAAAATGTACTCCTGAATAATTTTATCCTTTAGGGCCTTTTTAAATCTCCCCTGAGAAGTACACAACTTCAACTCGCCACTAAAGCTATTCCACAATTTAACTCCCAAAATTGAAACACATCTAGCTTTTACATTAGTTCTTACATTTTTACATGTTTTAAGAATACATAACCCTCTTAAATTATACCTTCTATAAGTAACTATATAACTATAACTGTATATAAGTTTGTTACATTCAAGCCTAAATGTACTTGCTCTAAGGCCTGAGCAGTCAGGAAAATATGGCTAGTTTCCCCGGTAGGCCTCGAATGTAAGCAGGTGGACACAGGAAAACGGACAGTGTTTACCAAAAGTGTTTACCAAAAATAACAGTATTTATTTGTACAGCTAACTAATAACAAAAGAGTGGAGAGCTGGGTGCTCCAGTCTCCATGGTTCAGCATATAATAAAGTAAAGCACAAAATGGTGGAAAGCACAAGGTGAGCCCTTCAGGTTAGACTCTGGAGACCAAGTAAAGTGACGAGCGACTGTGACGAGAGACAGCTGCACTCTGAGCTGCTTTCATAGGGCGTGGTGCCTCATCACCACACCTGTGTAAACGATAAGGGCGGCCATTTTAATTACAAGAAAACAGAAAGAAACAGTGTGTCAATCACAGACCACCAATTAGTGACAGCATACTTAAACCACAATGTGAATATACACCACAGACAGTAACGTCACGGTGACCAAGTGCGTCCACATTTTTATAGGATTCTATCACATTTTCATAACAATAGCGAATATTACTTACCCTGCGCCGTTTTCATTGGGGTTTCTTACAAATTAACGATGTTTTGTTTGTCCTTTATATGCGGATAACATTTAAAATCTTAAATTTACATTTACATTTACATTTAGTCATTTAGCTGACGCTTTTATCCAAAGCGACTTACAAGTTCTGTACGACAAGACAGCAAGAAGGGTACAACTCTATCAGCTGAGTAACAATGTTTATCAAAGTGTTGCATGTTACAGTGTAGGTTAGTTTATTAGGACAAGTGTGTGACAGTAAGGTTAATCAGGGTTAGATTATTATTTTTTATTTTTTTGTTATTATTATTATTTTTTTATTATCATTTCAGATAATTGTTGAATTGTACCATTATGTTTCCCTTTAGACAACAAACGTAATGCTAATGATGCACTTTTGTTAAGATAATTAGTTTACCATTCGCGGTCACTGTACTGAGGTCGCAATAATAGTTTACCGCTGTTCAGATTGCGTCAAAGAATTGACTCGTCCCAGTGACCTGTGACCTGTGCTAACGCTCTTGGGAAATGTATTGTTGTAGTTTTCAACATTATCACCTTTTAATTTTAAACCAATGCTGCCATCTACTGACAACAGAAAGTGTTGTGTAGCGTCACCTTGAGAGGCACTTCCGTAAACACCGTCGCCCAAAAGACATTCTAGAGATTCCCACTTTTTACTGGGAATGGGGCGTGGCCGTATTTGGTCCCAGACAATAAGAGTGGCTGCGATTGGTCTACGTTCCGTTAAGTATCCCTCCACCATGTGAAAGTAATACATAACAACGTTTTATACTCATGATGTTAACAGTCATTTACAATATGCAATGTATGACTGAATTAAAACACCATTGTACTGAATCTTTAAGTTTGTAAAGATTGTACATTGTACTGTATAGTTTTTATTGCTGTGACCAACCAATGTGGCAGAAAAGTGAATGAGGCAAATTAACATGTGTGGAAATGTCCATGTGAGAGAAAACCGAGAGAACGACGGATGTGTCAATTCGACAGTACAACTGGTAGGTAATGTCAACCACAGGGAGACCGGGGCACAGTGGATCAAGGGCCACAGCGAATCAGTGGCTATTTATAGAAACTTGTACACAAGAATGCCTTGATGATGTCATCAGTGTGTGCCTCTGGTTAATCCATATCGGAAAATGTGCTTAATTTCCAGGCAACACACTTTTGTGAAGAATTGAAAAGTAATCCCCGTTTTGTACCATCAAATGCAAACATTTTGTGTTTCTTTTGTTTTTGTGATTTAGTATAGATCATCCAGGAATAAGAAACCAAGCACATGTTGGTAATTTGAGGGATATTTAACCTGTTAAGCCTTAAGGTCCCCCTATAGGGGGACCCTGCTTTTCTTTATAATAAATCGATCAATAGAGACCGTATTAGATTCCCAATTATCATATCATGGGGTATCATTGGAAAGCCACACTCATTGGCTACAACCGCGTGTAAAGATTTTCGAGATCGCCAAATGATTGATGGAGCTAGAGCCCCGGGAGTCGGGGGTGGTAATGTGTACTTTTGTGTACTTTGGGGCACGCCTCACATATCGGCATGTAACTCGAGAACCGCTGAACGGATTGTGTCACCTTAAAGGGCAATCGACAGGCAACAAATAGGGCTTTGATTCTATCTATATATTGTATTAAAATAAATGCACACCCGAGCCACTAGAGGTCGGCAAAGAATCGTCCACATGTGGGCCCTTAGATGTTAAGAGGTCAATGTTTTAAAATATTTTTTTTGTAGCCAAGAGTAAATACCATAACCATATCAAAAACAGTAGTCAGTAGATGTAGATGGAGTAGATGTTTTATATGTTTTATCGGAAATACAAATTTATCGGAAAATGCTAATTATCGTAAAAAACGCAAGAAATTACTAAATCCAGATTCAACCCTGCCATTGGAAAGAGGAGCATTTTCCCTATCCATAGATGTATGATTTGGCCATAATAAGGTCAAGGTCAAGTTCAAGGTCAAATATGAATTTATAATTAAAGTCGATTATCATTCATTACTGTATCTACAAATCCTTCTGTTTAATCATCTTCCCGCGGTTCATTTGCTTAGATTTTTTGTACACATGATCTCAATAAGGTGGTGAATGAGCTCAGTGAGCATTTTCTCGTGCCCCGTATACATGTTTGATCATCATCATCAAAATCATGAATCATAATTAATCATAATTAATTTATTCATTACAATTTACTCAGCCTAGTAACAGACACAATATTTCTGACACTGGAAATACATACCCCCAGTTCCCTAGATGTTCCTAGATACCAAGAACATGCAAATTGACCTTGCAGAAGTGGAGCAATCTTCCATTTTCTTAGGCATGTACAGTACCTTTAGGCGAAAACGGTCTACAGATAAACAGGTTAATGAAGTTTTATGAGCATGCGTCCTCTCTGCTGCTAATGGCCATGAATGAAAAAATGTCACATGATTGCACAGTGAATCGGGGCACAGTGGATACATTTTTCAAGTGATTCACTGTGCCCCGGTAAAAGGAGGTCGTTTTGTTTGTTGACTAACGGCAATATTAACTCCTCAATTTAACAATTTTTTATTCCAAATATAACTATATAACAGTGGCGAATTTTCAGGGCCTTCAAGGTATTCAGAGAAGGCCCTGTGAGCCTCAGAAGAAAGAAAATATTAATTAAAAAAATTACTTTTTTTATTTATTAAAAAAAAATGTAATAAAATGTATTAAAATAGTTTGTGTCGCTAATCTGTTAAAACCGCACTGTTTCGCTTGCCATAGTTGTTTTCGCCCCATTCACTGCGCATTAGAGCGTTTTTGTACAGGAGAAAATAACAGCCAATCGGAGATTTCTTTTCACAAGTCACTGGGCAGACTTTCCTCCATCGAGGGTATTCTAGCATGACCTGCCTATACACTTTAACAGGAGCCCAGGTGTGGAGTGACAGTTTGATCAGCCAATCACATTTGGACCTGTAGTCAATGGGCGTAGTCTTTTAGATGCCAAGGTATGCTAGAGCAGTGGTTCCCAAAGTCGGGGTCGCGACCCAAAGGTGGGCCGCGAGAAGCCACGGGTGGGCCGCGAGATGATTTAAAAAAAATAAAAAAAAAAATAAAAAAAAATAAAAAGAAATCTTTTTTTTATTTATTTTTTTTTATTTTTTTTATTTTTTTTTGTCAGGCCACTGAACTTAGAAGCAGGCCAGGACAGTGTTTCTAGTTGTATTCTAAAATTCTATTCTATTGTATTCTAAAATGTGACTATATGGTTTTATATTAACTTAATAAATAAACAAAAACGAAAAATCTACTTATTTCAACGAACATTTCAAACTAAATAACAGATTATGCACATAAAACGCTGAAAACAACCGAAGCAACAATAGTATTTTAATGAGGCTATTATTATTATCATTATTATTTTGCAACAAGTTAGCCCTCTCATAAATAGCACATATAAATGAATAACTAACTTGAACTAACTTAATAGGATTGAAGTGATATTTGGCTTAAAAAATCGGTCGCCTGGCAAAAAAAAAAAAAAAAAAGCCCGACGATGTGCATTGGGCCGCGGCTCTCTGACGCCTTATTTTCTGGGCCCTGGCCTGAAAAGTTTGGGAACCCCTGTGCTAGAGCAGTGGTTCTCAAACCGTTTACACCAAGTACCACCTGAGAACGTAGCTGGCTCTCCAAGTACCACCATATGACCGGCGTTAAAATACAGTCTATTCAGCTATGCACAGTTCACGCAGGAGGCAAATGTATTCCTAATATCCTTATTTATTGTTAACTTTAGTCAGACACAGCCACAATGTACAAAGGGATAGCACTAGAACTAGCAAACGCTTCCACACAACTCATACAATGCAAGGGCCATTGAGAACATAATAACTAACATTCTCACATAGCAAGTGAGAAAATTAAGAACAACTGTATTTCAGCAAATGTACTTAATTCTCTCTCTATCGCTCTCTCTCCCTCTCTCTCTCTCTGTCTCACTCTCTCTCTCTCTCTCTCTCTCTCTCTCTCTCTCTCTCTCTCTCTCACACACAGCAAGTAATTGTCCGTCATTCTCTCTCACACTCACACACACACACACACACACACACACACACACACACACACACACACACACACACACACACACACACACACACACACACACACACACACACAATTATTTTGTTACAAAAACGTAATTTCCTGCATTCTGGTGCAGGAATTTTTGAAATGTTACCCTTTAAATGCCAGTGTTTGTGATGGGCATCACAAATTATTGTAAAAAAGAAAAGAAAACACATATTCAATACATTTTTGAATGTTTACCCTTTAAATGCCAGTTTGTGTGATGGCATCACAAATTATTGTTAAAAAAAACACACAAAAAGTAAAATATTTACAATATATCAAATGCAAAGTAAATTTTTCTGGGGGGGATTATTACAGGCTAGGCATGTGTCAATGATTAGCAGCAACACATATTTTGATGGATTTTTTGTAATGTCAGATTTAACACCAACTCTTTTCAGAAAAGTGGGAGTATTTCATTTTTTATCTGACATTACAAGAAATCTAAAAATAAATGGTTATGATCAGGGCTGAAGTTGAATTAAAGATGTATGACTGTTTAGACTGCATTGCTCTCTGTCACAGTGATCTCCTGGTTGTTCCCCACTTAGATTATCAAACTATCGCGCTGCCGCAACCAGAAACACTGGCCTGGGCTGCTTCTAAGTTCAGTGGCCTTTTTTTTTAGCTTTTTTGGAAATGTTTTCAAGTACCACCAGCAGTACCACCAAGTACCACTAGTGGTACGCGTACCACAGTTTGAGAACCACTGTGCTAGAGGGATCTTGCCCCTCGGCTACCGTAGCGAACTATCAAGCAAGACAAGCATACCCGTAGTAAACAAACTAATGAAACATGGCAGAAGCAAATGATACCGTCGATGTTGTTGCGGATTTATTAACAGTTCCCTTTTCAAGAAGAACATTCAATGAAAAGATGGACATTGTCCAGAAGGACTGGAAATCAGCCAGGCATCAAAGGCCGGTTACGAGCGACATTTCCAGGCTAGCAATTGGGAACGGTACCCCTGGATTACTGGCTCGGTTTCACGGAAGAAGCTTTTCTGCTGGGAATGTTTGTTGTTTGGGACCAGGGGTGCAGTGCTGGGCATACACGGTCAAACGACGTTTGGGCTTCGTCACTGAGGCCGAAGTGCGCGCATCCTATTATTATGCAAAGTCTAGGTGATAAGTACCGGCGCGACGACACAAAAATGACTCGTCGCCGGCACTTATCACCTAGACTTTGCATAATAATAGGATACCGACAACCAAATACAAGCCCTGAAGGTGGGGGGTTGCTTGATCTCTCGACTGGAAGGATGAGACAAGGTGTATCATCTGTTCTGTGCGCAACCGAGGGAACATGTATGCGCGTGCGCGGGCGTTTGGCCTTCGCCCATATTACGACTGCACCCCTGTTTGGGACCGACAAGGGTGCGTGGAACTTTAGAGGCTTCGATAACCTTAGCTGTTTAACAAAGTCTGCACAAAAGCATGAAGGCTCGGCAAGTCACCTTCAGGGGTCTCAAACTCGCGGCCCGCGGGCCATTTGCGGCCCGCAGGATGATATTTTGCGGCCCCCTACTTGACATCAAAGTTTAGTGTTAGTGCGGCCCTTGCGCAACCTTTTGCCGACCCGTTGCGCGAGTTGGGCGTTTTATTTATTTTATCACTTGTAGGCTACCATAGCGCAGGCTCATGGCAGCAACGTTAGTGGTTGAAACGTGATTCCGGAGTGATACCAAGTGGAAGGAAATATATCCTGTCATCAGTGCGTATAGCAGGTATCCTCGAAATTCTCCGCTATCTCCTCTGCAAGCTCCTGTCTGGCTGCACTGCTCCAACTGTCTGTGTCTGTCTACTGCTTTGGTCCAATCATATTCAGCGTCCCGTCACCATTCCCCCCCCCCCCACCCACAGTCTGCGAATCAGAGGCAGAGTAGGGCGGGTCTTCACGGAATGCATGTTGTCTCTTTCAACGGGTCGGAGTCAGAGCGAGAGTTGACAATGCATCTACAGTATCTAATCTGCAGGTACTGTAGCTAGTAGCATAGTTTTGCCAGCAGGCAGCTAGTAGAAAAATATGGCATGTTCAAAGATGGCCAATAAAAGTCAACAGTGAAAATCGCTGCAATTCAAAGGTGAATGGTCAATGGACTGAAAAATATGCGTTCATCCTCCCTCCAACCAGCACAATGTGCCAAGAAACGGTAGCTCTTGTGAAGAGTGGCAATTTGAAACGCAATTTGAAACGCCAATACGAAACAAAACACAGTTATTTTGATGCAACCTTTCAGCACTAAGAACCACAAAAATAAATGGAATGAAATCATCATATCAAGCTGCAAGCAGAATTATTGTTAAAGTTATGTCACAAAGATAAAAAGCAACCAAGTCCTCACTCAGTGGCATGGGTGTTGGCTAAACACAAGAAGCCATTCTCTGATGCATACATAATAAAATAATGTATGACTGAAGTGATGGAGACCATGTTTGAAGGCAAACAAAAGCAAATCCTCCTCAGATAGCACAGCAATCAGAATAACTGAAATACTGGCTGATGATTTCATTAAACAGCTTTGTGATAGAATAAAAAAAATGCACAGTGCATTTCCATAGCTGTGGATGAGTCCACTGACACCACTGAGAATGTTCATTGTTTGTGAGGTTTTATGATGAGGCAAAGGGGTAGTTTGTTGATGTATTAACACTTTGATCGCCATGTCATTTGCATAAATTAGGAACAGTAGCGGTCCTAGTATGCTTCCTTGTGGAACACCACAGCTCACTGTGAGGGGGGGGGGTAGGGTACCGTTTACCTCCACCATCTGTTCCCTCCCCTCAAGGTAGGATTGCATCCAGCTCACTGATAGACTATCAAAACCAATTGCTTTTAGCTTGTCAATCAGAATGGAGTGATTGACCGTGTCAAAGGCCTTTTGTAGGTCCAGCATGACCATGCCGCAGTATTTGCCTGCGTCCACCTCTTGTTTGATGTGGTCATTCAAATAGAGAAGGCATGTGTCAGTGGAGTGGGATGTTCTGAAGCCAGATTGGAATTCGTAGATTAGATTTTTTTCCGCTAGGTACTTTTCGACCTGTTCATAGACTATTTTTTCCATGACTTTCGAGATGGAGGTGAGAATAGAAACAGGGCGGTAGTTGCCTGGGTCTAATTTGCTGCCCTTTTTGTGCAGAGGGGTCACCCTCGCAATTTTGAAGTCCTTGGGGACGTGTCCCTGTTTTATGGAGAGGTTTATTATGTGTGTGATGATTGGGGTGATGGCGGCTGCTGAGTCTCTGAGGAATTTGGAGGGGATGTTGTCATGGCCAGTGGCCTTGTTAGGTTGGAGGGCGCTCAGTTTATTGAGTACCTCATCTGTTGTTACCATTTCCAGCTTGAAGTCGTCCTTGTGGACCCCTAGGTTTTTGTAGTAAGCTACTATGTGTTCTACCCCATAAAGCCCTGAGTGGGAGGGTAGTTTGTTTACCAGTGTTGTGGCTATGTTTGTGAAGAAAATGTTTAAGTAATTGGCTACATCCAGCTTGTCTGTGATGAGCGTGTTGTCCGTTTTTATGTTTATGTTTGAGAATCTGGTTTTAAGTTTTTTACTGCATCCTAGTTGATTATTGAGTAATTTCCAGAGTTCACGTGGTTTGTTTTTGTTTTCCTCAGTTTTGTCATTGATGAAATTCTTTTTTGCAGTTTTGATCATGGAGTTTACGTCGTTTCTTAGTCTGTTTCTTTCTAGTTTGAGTTCAGTCACGTTCAGCTTGTGACTGCAACTTGTTCCTGTTTGCGGACGACTCAGCCCTGCTGGTCTCTGACAAGAACAAGTTACAGGTTGAAAAAACCCTCAGCTCGGAACTAGGCAGAATCTGCATATGGCTCGCTGATAACAAACTATCATTACACATGGGCAAAACAGAGTCCATTCTCTTCGGTTCAAATAACAAACTCAGCAAGACCGACGGCTTCTCAGTTACAGTGGGTGACAATATTGTCACAAGGAAAGATGAAATTACCTACCTGGGTTCCATCCTAGAGGCCAATCTCTCCTGTGACAAAATGGCATCCAATGTAATAAAAAAAGTCAACCAACGAACTCGATTCTTGTACCGGATCTCCTCTCTGGTAAACAAGAATACCCTGAAGACTCTGGCAGGAGCACTCATTCAGGGGTACTACGACTATGCTTGCACCTCAAAGGCGCTAAAAACAAAATTACAAACATCTCAAAACAAACTGGTCAGACTACTGCTTGACCTTACTCCTAGAACCCACCTCACCCCTGCCCACTTTGACAACCTAGGATGGCTTAGAGTAGACGACAGAGTACAGCAACTTGCAATGGGCCTGGTCTACAAGATACACTACACGACCAAGGTACCCATGTACATGTCAAAATACTTCCCAAAGGTCAGTGAATACCACGATCACAACACCAGAGGGAGCTCCACAAATCATGTTAAACCCAGATTCGGCTCAAATAAGGGACTAAACACGTTTCGCAATTATGCCACATCAATGTGGAACGCCCTACCCAAAGCTGTAAAGGAATGTGGATCACTACCCACTTTCAAAACCTCTCTCAAGGGACACCTACGGGAGACTGCAATTCAACACTGGCCCCTGTAAATATCCTAACCCAACCCCCTCCAATGTACAGTCATTTACCTAGAATGGTTTTGTCAATAGTCCAATGTACACTTTTGTTTGTTTGTACAGTGTCTTCCCCCCCCCCCTCAATGTACAGTTTTGCCAATGTACAGTCATTTACCTAGTATGGTTTTGTCAATAGTCCAATGTACAATTTTGTTTGTTTGTACAGTGTCTCCCCCCCCCCCCCCCTCAATGTACAGTTTTGCTTGTTTATACAGGGTGCCCCCCCCCCCCCCAACCACCTCCAATGTAGATTACCCAGTATGGTTGTCAATATCCCAGTGTACCCAACCCCCCCCCACCCAACCTCCTCCAATGTACAGTTTCTACGTCAAATGTATATACTCCCTTTTCCTGACTCCTTCTGTATCACAAACAGTACTGTATTTGCAAATCTGGTATGTCATAAATGTATAGATGTAGCAGTACTGACTATCTGTATGTCATGTATGTCATATATGTCCTGATGAATTGAAAATGGGGGACCCTGATGTAAACAAGACGAAAGTCTTTCTCTGGTATGCATCCCCTTAACAATTGTGTGTATTGAGCTGTACTGTATTGTACCCATTCTGCAATCTGTTAATAAAGTTTTCAATCAAATCAATCAATCAATCAATCAATGGGTTAAATTCATAATTTACCATCCCTAGCCAGCTCTATTTGTCTATGGAGAAGTTCCCCTTCTTTGCAGGGCTATAACTTTTTAAATTCTATTGCTAAATTGCCATTATTATGGCCCATTCAATGTCCTATATCCATTGTTCAGGGTGTAGCAACGTTAAACTTTTTCATTCACATATTCATACTAAAATATGGTCTAAAGTATAAGTATGTTTTTATCGTTTTCTGCAGCTTTCTCCAGAACTTGATTTATAGCTCCAAATGCATTATATTGATGATGAAATACAGTTTGATAGCAATCGGCGCAAGATAAAAAATCTCAACTGGACGTGGTTCTAGAAGTTACTATGTATCATCTGATATTGACCGGATGGGCGAGGGGGCGTTTATAATTCCTTGGGGCAACGTTATAACCTTTCGTCTAGTGTGGGTCATATGGTCATCAGAGCAGTTTATATGGAATACGTTAGAAAATAACGCTGGATCTTACCGTATGTTCCTCGCGCCGTTGGACGACCGCCGTGGAGTAGACAGTTTTCGATTATGGGATGTTGATCCTGATGAACCATTTCCAGGTTGTATAATACTATATACGTCCAAATAACGTTGTTTATTGAGTTAGGGCGAGCGATTGATCATCCAGTGTGTTGAGATGGAGTCAGGCTACCGATCGCGAGTGCCCGGACGGATTATGGATGAGCACTTCCTGTTTGGCGCGCCCCTCCCTCTTGGCCGATCTGCCGATCGGCCACCGGATGGCACTCTTGAACCGTTAGACAGTTGAGTGAAGCTCACCAGTACATCTCATGGCTCCTGAGGATAAATATGATTTCGATCACAGATTTTTGAATTATTGATATCAAAGACGAGTTACGGCGTCTTCGGCAGAATGAGCATGGCTAGGAATGACGTCTAAACACGTCATCTGCGATTAAAGTGTTAATACATTTTTGGAATACTTGAAACTAGGGATGCTCGATATTGGCTTTTTTACCGATACCGATATTCCGATATTGTCCAACTCTTAATTTCCGATACCGATATCAACCGATATCAACCGATACCGATATATGCAGGGTTTCCCCGTCCAAAAAACGGAATAATTTCAGGTAACTAATCATTTCACTGGATATATATATAACAAATATCGTTATTGTTTTTAATTTTTTTTAAACCGATACCGATATTTTCCGATATCACATTTTACTGCCGATATCGGCCGATAATATCGGTCGGCCGATAATATCGGACATCCCTACTTGAAACCCTTTTTTTGTGGAATATTTGATGCGGCCCAGCCTCACCCAGACTCTACCTCCAGCGGCCCTCAGGTAAATTGAGTTTGAGACCCCTGCCTTAAGGCAACAATTAGTCTGAAAACATTTGGAGACGCAAGGCTTGATTTACAGCTGGATGAAAAGAGACGGAGAGAAACAACGATGCACAACGAAAAGGTCAAAAGAAATCGGGAGATTTTAAAACGGCTCATACACTGTGTGGTTTTCCTAGGGAAACAGGAGATGGCTTTCAGGGGCCATGATGAGAGTGGAACATCTTTGAACCGGGGGTATTACCTGGAGCTTTAGTCATTTTTAGCAGAATATGATCCAGCTTTGCACTACCATCTGACCACTTCCAAGGTATTTATTGGAACCTCAAGTCAAATACAGAACGATTTGATAAGTGCTGTTGCTGATGTGATGAATGACGAAATTAAAGAAGAAGTAAGGAACGCGTCATGTGTAGCTCTAATGCTGGATGAAACGTCAGATGTGAGCAATGCTGCACAGCTGTCGATTGTTCTTTGTTATGTAACACAGTGGCGTAAAAGAGAGGTTCATTAAATATGTGGATGTGTCGGGGGCAAAACAGCAGCAGAGGTTGCAACCCTGGCTCTTAATTTCTTGGAGGAATATGCATGCACAGATAAACTTGTAGCGCAGTGTTACGATGGTGCACCCGTTATGGCCTCGGGACTAAACGGTGTCCAAGCCAAAGTGAAGGAAAGGGTCCCTGATGCGCTTTTCATACACTGTTATGCACATGTCCTTAATTTAGTTTTATCTCAAGGTGTAAAAAAAATTCAAGAATGCAAAATCTTCCTCTCACACCTGTCTTCCATGGCCGCGTTCTTTACTAAATCGCCCAAACATACGCAAAGTGCTTGACCAGATGTGTCAAAGGCGACTGCCACGAGTTGCACCAACTAGGTGGAATTTCACATCAAGATTGGTTTGCACTGTATTTGAACAGAAAGATGCTCTTAAGGACGTGTTCCAGTACATAGTTGACCACCATGAGGAATTTGATGATACTGCTACAGGCGGTGCTGATGGTCATCATACTTGAGCACTTTAGCTTTTTAATTTCAACATTTTACGAGATGTTTTCCCATGCAGATGTTCTTTTCTACATTTTGCAGAGCAAGTCATTTGACATGCAGTTTTGTTTGGCTCGGGTGGACGAGTTTTGCATTCGCATTGAGGAGCAGAGGCTACGTTTTGATCAACTCTATGACGAGACAGTGAACACCACCGGTGTGCCACCTGGGCGCAGAGCGTGCGGAGATACACATACATACTACAAGAAGGTGCACGATGGCATTATTGACAATATTCTAAATCAAATGACAACTCGTTTTAAAGATCACGAAAAGCTTTCATTCCTTTCCCTTCTGGATCCCACGCAGTTCACCATCTATAAGAAAACGTTCCCTGAAACTGCTTTCACAAGCCTGACTGACAGCTACGGGCCGCGTTTTGACTTGCCACGGCTGAAAACCGAACTCTGTGTCATGTATTCTATGGCAGATTTTCAGGGAAAGGACCCATCTGACCTTCTTCTATTTCTTCAACAAAAAAAACTCAGTGAAAGCATGAAGCAGCTATATAAACTGAAGTGTTTAGTTGTAACTATCCCTGTCACCACTTTAACCGTGGAAAGGACATTTTCTGCCCTCAAGCGAATTAAAACATATGCGAGGAATACAACCGGACAATCCCGACTCTCTGCATTATCCTCTATGTCAATTGAAAAACTAATTCTCCTGGATCTGAAAAGGACTGATCAGCTTTATGACCGGGCCATTGAAAAGTTCACCCAAACGGACAGGAGGATGGATTTTGTCTTCAGGTGAACCACGTGAAAATGGTGAGTGAAACAAATGAATTTATATTGATGGATCTGCCGCTGCGCATTTTATTTCCACACAAATATATGTCTGTCTTGAAATATTGGCTGGGCTGCTGTGCGTTTAATTTGGTAATTCTTGACTTGATCTTTCTTTGCATACCGTAACTGCTGTTACGAGGTTTATTGTGTGGCACCAGTGGCAGCTGGCATCGATTTAGGCCGATGTGCCGTAATTGTGAATGAAGTTATTAGCGCAAATATTAATTTAGCAATGGCATTGGTATTGGTTTCTCACTCAGTGGGATATAGGCAGGGGGCACGGGGAGCTCACACTGTAGCGTGTGTGTGTGTGTGTGTGTGTGTGTGTGTGTGTGTGTGTGTGTGTGTGTGTGTGTGTGTGTGTGTGTGTGTGTGTGTGTGTGTGTGTGTGTGTGTGTGTGTGTGTGTGTGTGTGTGTGTGTGTGTGTGTGTGTGTGTGTGTGTGTGTGTGTGTGTGTGTGTGTGTGTGTGTGTGTGTGTGTGTGTGTGTGTGTGTGTGTGTGTGTGTGTGTGACTGTCCAGCCTGCTCGTGCACTGTCTGCAGCTCATTGTTAGGCTGGCCGTTATGTGATAAAAAAAATAAAATCAAAATTCAAATCTGCCTCTTAAAATAACACAGTAAAGATGATAATAATCTAATAGTTCTTTATAGATTTTGCTCTCAAAGTGCACCAGATTGAAGCATTTCCATTTCCATCGGGGGGGGGGGGGGGGGGGTGCGGATGCTGATGCGAGAAGACTTTGTGATGACGCATCAGATTATGATGACCAACTAGAGGACTTAGAATTGCCGGATTGCAATGCTCTGAATGCAACAGATTTTGTGTTGACAAAGTTTGCAACAAAGAAAACCAATGCAATGTATGTAGGGCAGGTCCAAAGCCGCATTGTGGATGCTGATGAAACCACATTTGAAGTGAAGTTTATGCGACGTGAGAAACCAAAGTCATTCACGTTCATTTTCCCAAATATCGAAGACATATCAGAAGTTTTGTTTGAAGATGTTGTAACAAAGCTGCCCAACCCCATTCAACATAGTGGCACAGCACGTGTTGCACGCCATATGATATTTCCAGTCAATTTCTCCTTGTATTCAAATATGCTGCACTAGGTATTGTAAAACAATTCAGCATCTGCAACTGAGGGTTTTCAATATTGAATAATATGTTGAAGCAATGTTGTGTGTTTAGTTTGCGATGCATTTTATTCATTATAACCATGAAAATAATACAATGTTAGGTGTTGCCGTGATTATCTTGTTCACAGATAGGAATGTAGCCAGGAGGGGTCCTTTGTACATCAGTAAACCTGGACAGATTTGTGAAGTCAGAGACCATGATGTATCATTCACATTCATTTTCCCAAATGTACAGGATGTGTCAGATGCGTGTGCGAAAGTTCCCAGCACTACGCTGGGTTTTACATAGGCTACCAGTATAGCAAAACATTTCATATTGTTTCAGTATTTTCAACTGTTGGTCTGGTTGATATGTCTATTGTTGACATGTCTTATTTGTACATGAAAGTTTTGCTTCGTTTACACAATAAAGATGCTGTTTGTGAAAAAATAATGTATAATATCTGGACTGATTCACAGTGCCCCAGGTAGCGATCCACTGTACCCCGTTACTGGGGCACAGTGGATCAAATATATTTTTACATTCAACCCCATCTCAGCATTTCATATTTGGCAGTTGGCAGGATATGATAGACATGTTTTATAGAGAACATATTCCGCTATCAATTCCACAATAGACCAGAACCATGCTGTCATCAAGCCAGGAAAAATGCTGAAATATAAGATTTCTGATCCACTGTGCCCCGGTCTCCCTACTGTGTCAACCACAGTATACTGGCAGGTAATGTCAACCACAGTATACTGGCAGGTAATGTCAACCACAGTATACTGGCAGGTAATGTCAACCACAGTACAACTGGCAGGTAATGTCAACCACAGTAATACTGGCAGGTAATGTCAACCACAGTACAACTGGTAAGTAATCACACCCACAGTACTACCGGCAGGTAATGTCAACCACAAATCCTTTTAGGATCTGCTCAACACCAGTATTTATTTATCCATGATAGCCTATTCTTAGGACTCATACATATTCTGCTCATCCATAATTCTCTTGATTATAATCAAGTATTAAACACTCATATGTACCAGTAATTAAACGCTACAGGGGGTGTGAAACCCAATCTCTTGACTACAGTACTTAGTTTGCCTATGCGAAAGTTAATGGAATTGACTATTAATAAGCAATGGATTAACTGTGAAATATGTATTGGGTAATCCTTGAGCGCAGTGGCAAATGAAATGTCTGAACTGACGGCTCCACTCACTTCAGGATTACACACATCAGTTTTCTCAAATATAATTTGCAACAGTGGTACGATGGGGAGTAATCTGGCATTTCTCCCTGAAATCCTCTATATAGATATCGTGGTATCATTTGGTTTCTGCTGCACGCTGGCTGTCGAGCTATAGCCTACATAGTGGGCTTCGCCAGCGGCCTAGAGCCAAGGAGAAAGGAGGGTGAGCAGTGCAGAGCGAGGCTCTGAGAGGCAGCACCACCACACGTGAGTCTGGTAGGAGAGGAGAGGAGAGGAGAGGAGAGGAGAGGAGAGGAGAGGAGAGGAGAGGAGAGGAGAGGAGAGGAGAGGAGAGGAGAGGAGAGGAGAGGAGAGGAGGAGGAGGAGGAGAGGAGAGGAGAGGAGAGGAGAGGAGAGGAGAGGAGAGGAGAGGAGAGGAGAGGAGAGGAGAGGAGAGGAGAGGAGAGGAGAGGAGGAGAGGAGAGGAGAGGAGAAGAGAGAGATTAGAGGAGAAGAGAGGAGTGGAGAGAGGAGAGGACTGGAGAAGAGTGGAGAGGAGAGGAGAGGAGAGGAGAGGAGAGGAGAGGAGAGGAGAGGAGAGGAGAGGAGAGGAGAGGAGAGGAGAGGAGAGGAGAGGAGAGGAGAGGAGAGGAGAGGAGAGGAGAGGAGAGGAGAGGAGAGGAGAGGAGAGGAGAGGAGGTTGAGCAGTGCTCGAGCTTCACTGGGGACTAAGTGGAGTGAGTCTTCAAACATGGATGTGGAGGGTGGTATGTGGGAACGCAGAGGGGTTTTAAATGTTCTCCAGGACCTCCAGAGAGGGGAGGTGTGACATAAGCTGCTAGGGTGACGCACGTTCACATTAAAATAAGCCATAGCTCTATTTTAACTATTTATCTCCTTTCAAATTAGTGGCCTGGTTGGTTTTTCTGTTACTGATTATAAGAACACATGCAGTCAAACGCACTGCCATTGTACATCAGGAACCCTGCCTCTTCAGAAAACGTAAATAAAGTACTAATCGACGATCAAAAAAATCTAAAAGGTACATAATGTACGTTATGTTATAGCCATGAGTAATATATTTATGTAACGTATTGGCAAAAGTCCAAAACAAACACCGTGAAGTTAGGGTTAAGGTTAGGCTTTGGGCAGTAGCGTCTGGCCACTAGGGGCGCTGGGGCGCCGCCCCCCCTGGTTGAGAGCAATGAGAGAGTAGGAGAAGAAGAACTTGTGTTTTTTTATTTTAGATATTTTGAAGGCTTGAAGCCCTAAAAATAAACTAAACATGTTTAAAATGAATAATAATTACTATTAAAATGCACAATAACGTTAATATAGCAATAAATATAGTATAAATCATTGTTTTTTTAATGCTATTCTAATCTCCTCCCCCTCGTTTGTGATTGACGTCAGGGCATCCAGGGCGCTAGACAAAACGCACTGAGTAGGCGTCACTGTGCACAAGCGGCCAATGTAATGAATCTAGTAAATACATTTTAGCCTATCAATGGTCATAAATATGATCTGGGGGGCGGGCTTGGTGGGGCTGGGGGGGTCGCGGTTTCTGGCGCTCTGGACAAGCAAGCACTGCACTGCACTGCACAAGCACTGTGTGTTCACTCGTCAGCAGTTGCATAAGACTTGCCTTGTTGCCTGGTTTCGGTTTATAGTTAGCTACCATGGATAATTCTGTTAACTTAAATCCATCAAAGCAACACCATTTGAAAGACGGACACTGCAAGAAAAACTCAGATTGAAAGAACTTGGACAGAGGAAGGCAATATATATTCGGTCGTTTTCCAGGAGCTGGTTATTTTTTTGTATTTTATTATTTTATTATTTTTTAAACAAACACATAAACAAACATGACAACACACGATTAGATATACAAGCATTGTAAAACAGTGTACATCAGTTAACTCATACAAGATATACCCCTATACAAGATATACCCCTAATACCTGCTATATATTCCCCTACACACATATGCTCTTGCTCGCACCCCCCGCCCTAGACCCCCCAATGGATAATCCATCCATTATCCTTCCATTAACCAGACACTACCATTAAATGCTAGCTTTTATTCTCTCCACCACTTCTAACCACATTGTCAATTTGGATTCATTGAGACCCAAAATTCTTGCTGTAGATATTTCTAGATAAATCACATCGAGATATGTAAGAATCCAGACCTTTCGGCACATTTTTTCCGGTTGAAACCAGAAGCTGGTTATTATAATTTTTTTTTAAGTGGATTAAGGCTTGTGGACAGCTGAAATAATGTCTCGCCTCCTTCAACTCTTCTGATGGTAAGTCATATATGTTTAATCTATGCAAGCCAGCCTTGGCTCTTTTAACAATATGCAAAATATATCAGACTCTGATATATGAGTGAGTGGCCGCGATCTCTCTCTCTCTCTCTCTCTCTCTCTCTCTCTCTCTCTCTCTCTCTCTCTCTCTCTCTCTCTCTCTCTCTCTCTCTCTCTCTCTCTCTCTCTCTCTCTCTCTCTCTCTCTCTCTGTGTGCGTATGCATGTGTTTGGAGACGGAGCGAGTTTGCGGGTGTGAGACTGCGGTACGAGTGAGTTTCTAACTTTTCTATTTATATATTGTGTTTCAAGTTGTGAATTAGACTGTACTTTATTTGACTGGTTGTGTGTTGTTGGTGGTTTGGTAGTGTTGTGCAGAGTCAGTGTTCACTTGGTCAGCTGTCCGCTGCCAGTGACATGCCCCCCCCCCCCCCCTTATATATAATATATATATATAATATTTTATAAATATAAAATACAGTACACGCACAAAGTCATATAACTACAATAAAGTTTAAAAAACAATCACGACACGACCAAGGGATGTGTGGCTTACCAATATGTAATATATGTGTATAGTAGTACTTTATTCACACTTTTTAAGCGAGATCGGGCTAACATCTGGGTGAGCCATTGACATTTTTGCCCCATCATTTGACACTGTTTTATATATAGAATGCGCTTTCCTCCCAGCTACCAAAACACATGCTCATGCTTGTCATAGTTATCCACAAATGTGCAAATAAGGCGACTCCGCTGTCATTAGTGAAAGATCCCTGTGAAGGAAAGCAATGAACTGGGGAAAGTCCAACTGTGACAAAACTGTTTACGAGATGTCATTAATTTTCTATCACTGGTTCCTCGGAGCCCTGGGAAATCCTGTCCCTGATGATGTCTGACAGCTGCCAACCTTTTTATATCTTGTCACGGGCTGAAAGATTTCCCTGTGCAAGAGAAAAGCAACACTTTTTTATTGTATTTATTTATTCATGTATTTATTTATTTGTTACTATGAATAGCTTTAGGGAGAAAAACAACACATTACCGACCAGTTCCCTGGAGGTTCCCGGGGGTTAAGAGAGACGGAGTGGCCAGGGGAGAGCCGTCCTGAAAGCATCAGGCAGGATGACTGAAGGACAGCAGTGCCTCTGTCCCCAGTGAAGGACAACACTGCCTCTGTCCCCATGCAGTGAAGGACAACACTACACTCAGTAGTACTAATTTGTATATTTTGTACCCAGTTTAATCACCTGTACATTGTATGTTGCTGTTGAACTTTACTGCTTTTGCACTTTGGTTGGATGCCAAACCTCTTTTCGTTGTACTGTACTTGTGCTGTATATAATAATAATAATAATTCATTTAATTTATATAGCGCTTCTCAATAACCCGAAGTCGCTGACAGTAGTCGGGAGCAGGAGTACAAACAAAGAAACGAAAGCAAAGAAACAAAAACAAAAACAACAAAGAAACAAAAACAAAAGGAACATGAGACCATGGGGGGGAACAGGGGAGACAGCCTGATAGCACAAAAGAAGACTGGAGACAGACATCAATCAGGTTTATATATATGATTATATATCAATCATATAATGACAATAAATTTTAATCTAATCTAATCTAATCTAATCTAATCTAATCTAATCTAATCTAATCTAATCTAATCTAATCTAATCTAGATTAGGGGTGGAAGGATACGAGATACGATACTGTGACGAATTTGGCCCTTGATAACAATAATATCACGATACACAATATCTGTGATAATTGATATATTGCAAGAAATGTTATCTACGATACATCTCAATATGTATCGATACAATGTAACAAAAATACCAATAAAAAGGCCAACAAATTTAATTATGTATTTAATTACAGAATTTTCATGAAAGCCCATGCATCAGATTAGTTAGTGTGCATCAAAAACTCGCTACTGGCACACATTTCTATTGCAGTATAATGGGATTGTCAAGCTAATTTTATTTGAACATTTATTTATTTATTTTAGAATATCGATACTTGGCGCCAGTGTATCGATAACGTGTCAGAAGAGGAAGTACGACAATATATCGCAGTATCTATGTCTTTGTCCCACCCCTAACATAGATGCGTCTTGTCTTCCACTGTGGCTTCTGAAACAGTGTTCTGCAACAGTTGTACATCAGTTTGTACTCCAGTCCTGTGTTGCTCTCTAAGTAGCGAGTAAAATGTTCACAAGACTTACTGATGCTTATTGCAGCTTAGACACAGGGAGTGATTCCCTAACACCCAATCCTAAAAAAAAATCTGTTTCAAAACTGATGCAACAGGACTGAAAAAACAAGGCCATTATTTATGTCTCCCGGGTGGAGAGACAGGGTGTCCTCTATTCAGTTTGCAATTGATTCTAAACCAACCGGAATACAGAATATATTCAATCAATGTGTTCTCGTCAATGTGTGAAGTACAGCCATGTCAATATGTGCCTCTCTCTCTCTTTGCATGTACTACTGACGTCGGCTACTGTAGTTTAGGAGATAAAATGACATCTATTGAGTGTCTTTCTTTTCATTTTTTCAAGCAGAGCAGAAAGTCATTATCCTCTATTTAGTGGGGTGCGGCGGGGCTGGGCGATTCTTGCTAAAATGTGAATCATGATTTTTCTCTCTAAGAATTGAGATCACGATTCTCTCACACGATTCTTATTTTTTCAATAAAATCATTTATTGCACTCTTTCTTAAACAGACATAACATAATAATATGAAAGTGCTTGATTAAACTTAAAAATCTCTTGTAACATACAAAATAACTCAAGTCAGAATCGTCATCATTTAAAAAAGTAAAGTAAAAATAATATATATATATATATATATATATATATATATATATATATATAAAAACATTTTAATAAATTTCTTTATTAAAAATTTTTTTAATAAAAGAAAAATCGTCATCATTTATAAATGAGATTGCATATGAATCGAGATCAAAATTTTTTTTATTAATTGCCCAGCCCTCAGTAGACACAAATTGATGCGAAAGTAAAATTTCATCTTGGGGCAAATCTTTTTACTGAAAATGACAGTAGTAGCCGCACACCCAGGTTTTTAGATCTCTGAGCTCTGCCCTCTCAGTCCCCCTTCTGTTCCTTCTGAGATCATTGGCCATGTGAGACTGATTAACCTGTTCCACCCCACGGCCACGGTACCGACCCCTTTTTGACATTATTATCATATATTAGTATTTTTATGAGTGATGCAATAAATTAACGTTTTTAAAATCAAACGTTTTCAAGTATTATTATCACTACTATGTCACAAATACATGTAGAATGTAAAACGTTAGGTTGGCAATAGTTTAGCAATAGGTTAAAAGTGAGTTTATATCATTTTAAGTTTTTATTTTTCACTCGCGTTTTTGACGCTGAAGCGTAAATGGAAATGTTGAACCATGGGAATTGTAGTTTTTTTGCGGCCATTTTGAAGAGCGCCTCGCCAGCTATCTGCCAGCGTCGGAATTTCTCAAAACTACACTTCCTGTGGTCCACTATGGTCGTTCAAAGTTCGGCGTTCTGAATTAATAAGATAAGATATTCCTTTATTGATCCCCTTGGGGAAATTCAGGCATCATAGCAGCATGGGGGGGAGGGGGGAGGGGTACAGGTAGTAAAACAACACAGTATACAGGTAGTAAAAGACAACACAGGCAGTGTAAACAATTTGATCAATATGGTCAATATAATTTACTATCTGACTAGCTGAGGAATATTCACATTATTCACAGTGTCACATGAGGTGCAGTATGCAAGAGGTAGTGTTATAATAATTTACTATCTACTGAGTATACATTAATCAAAGTACCAGGGTAGTCTACTTTGTCCCCCTTGGGTTCCTATAAGTCCCAGGTCAATGTCTGGTAGCAGTCGCTGTCGCTGCCCCCTGTTGTGGGGCCTGGAGGCTGCTAGTCGCTGCCCACTGTTGTGGAGCCTGATGGCCGCTGGTATGAAGGACTGTCCGAGGCGGTTAGTTGAGTGTCGGGGGGGGATGAGTCTGTGGCTGAACGAGCTTCTCATCTTGACTAGCTCGTCGTAGAGGGGGTGGTAGGGGTTCTCCATGATGGCATCCAGCTTCCTTATCATCCCCCTCTCTACCATCACCTCAAGTCTAGGTAGCTCGACTCCCACCACAGAGCTAGCCTTCCTCACCAGCTTGTTGAGCTTGTTGGTGTCCCTTGAGTTGATGTAGCCTCCCCAGCATGCCACAGCATAGAAGAGGATGCTGGCCACAACAGACTGGTAAAAAGACTGCAGCAGTTTGTTGCACACATTGAAGGACCTGAGTCTCCTCAGGAAGAACAGCCTGCTCTGTCCCTTCCTGTAGAGGGCCTCTGTGTTGTCCGACCAGTCCAGTTTATTGTTCAGGTGTACCCCAAGGAACTTGTATGAGTCCACCATCTCCACATCCACCCCTCGGATGGAGATGGGAATCGGGGGGGGCCTCTTCTTGCCCCTCCGGAAGTCCACCACCAGCTCCTTGGTCTTACTGGTGTTGAGTTGGAGGTGGTTGCTGTCGCTCCACCCCACGAAGCTCTCCACCAGGGCTCTGTACTCCTCCTCATCATCGTCGGTGATGTAGCTTACGATGGAGGAGTCGTCTGAGAACTTCTGCAGGTGGCACCCGCTGGAGTTGCGGCAGAAGTCTGAGGTGTAGAGGGTGAAGAGGAAGGGTGACAGCACAGTTCCCTGGGGGGCGCCGGTGTTGCTCACCAGTACGTCAGACTGACTGTCCTTTAGTCTGACGTACTGTGGCCTCTCAGTGAGGTAGTCCTTGATCCAGGCCACCAAGCCGTGCTCCAGCTGCATCGCAGAGAGCTTCTCCGCTAGCAGTGACGGCTGGATGGTGTTGAAGGCGCTGGAAAAATCAAAGAACATGATCCTCACTGAGCTGCGCGGCTTTTCCAGGTGCGTGTACGCTCTGTGGAGCATGTAGATGATGGCATCCTCCACCCCGATGTTTGCCTGGTATGCAAACTGCAGGGGGTCGAGGGAGTCACGCACCAGGGGCTTGAGGTGTTGCAGGACCAGTCTCTCAAACGTCTTCATGACGTGTGACGTCAGAGCGACTGGCCTGTAGTCGTTGGGGGTGCTGGGACGTCCCTTCTTGGGCACCGGGACAATGCAGGAGGTCTTCCAGAGCTGGGGCACCCTCTCCAGCCTCAGGGAGAGGTTGAAAAGATGCTGGAGCGGTGCTGCCAGCTGCTCTGCACATACCTTGAGCACCCTGGGATTGGTGTTGTCCGGTCCTCTGGCCTTGTTCACATTAATTTTGGAGAGCTGCCTACTGACCTGACTGGTTGTGATCGTCAGGGTTGGGGGTGGTGGGCAGTCTGCTGGTGTTGGGGGTGGGGTGCCGTTGCTGATGGGTGTGGGGGGGTGGGGGGTGGGGGGGCTGCTTTGTAGGTGTGATCTGGTGCTGGTGTCGATGGGTGGGGGGAGGGGTGTGGGGAGGCCACTCTGGTCAAAGCGGTTGAAGAACGTGTTGAACTCGTTTGCACGCTCTGGAGGGCCCTCCACAGCTGTGCCCTGCTGTTTGAAACCAGTGATCTTCCTAACCCCCGCCCACACCTCCCTGGTGTTGTTGGCCTGTAGTCTGCCCTCCAGCCTGTCCTTGTAGCTGACCTTGGCTGCCCTTAGCTCTTTTTTGAGCTCCCTTTGGACAGCCCTGGCCTGCTCAGTGTCCCCTGCCATGAAGGCCCTCTTTTTCCTGTTTAGCAGGTGTTTAATGTCCTTGCTAATCCAGGGTTTATTGTTTGAGAAGCAGCGTACCCTCTTTGTGGGTACGATGCTCTCCTCACAGAACCTGATGTAGTCTGTGATGCAGTGGGATAGTCCATCAATGTCATCACCGTAAGCCCTCTCAAACATATCCCAGTCCGTCGACCTGAAACACTCCTGTAGCTCCTCCTCGACGTCGTCAGACCACTGTGGGACAGACATGGTGATCGTAGGCTGTCTCTTAATGAGAGGCGTGTATGTGGATACAAGCCTCACAAGGTTGTGGTCTGACTGGCCGAGGGGGGGCAGGGAAGTCGCACTGAAAGCCTCCTTCACGTTAGCATACAGGAGGTCCAGAGTTTTGTCTCCCCTGGTTTTGCAGGTGACATACTGGGTGAAGTTTGTCAGGGTCTTGTTCAGTCTGACATGGTTGAAGTCCCCATTGATAAAAATAAATGCATCCGGGTGTTTTGTCTGAAGCGCCGCGACGGTGGAGTGTATGACGTCACTCGCCTGCGCCGCCGCCGCGCTGGGAGGGATGTAAACAGTGAGAGCCAGGACGTGTGTTATTTCTCGCGGTAAATAGTATGGCCGCAGACTCAGTGCCAATAGTTCAATGTCGGGGGAACAGATACGTTCCTTAATGGTGATGTGCCCCGGGTGGCACCATTTGGAGTTCACAAAGACAACAAGCCCTCCGCCTCTCCGCTTGCCGCTCTGTTTACTCCGGTCGGCGCGCACCACCGTGAAACCCTCCTGTTCTATTGCACTGTCCGGGATGTTCTCGTTCAGCCAGGATTCGGTGAAGCACAGTAGGCTTGCCTCCTTGTACTCACGCTGGTTGATCATCAGGGCTGAGAGCTCGTCGGTCTTGTTGACCAGCGATCGCACGTTCCCCATGACGACAGCGGGCAGGTAAGGCTTGAATCTCCTTCTGTCCTCTCTCCTGTCCTTCACGCTCGTGCCAGCTCGATTTCCCCGTCTGCGAATCCTTATTTCGGCTGGTAGATTCCTCGGTGGTTCTGCAACTCTGTTTCGAAAGCAGAGGAGAGCCTCCCTCGGGTAAACCAGCCCGCCGTTGTTGCTGTTGTTGTTGTTGTTGTTGTGCTGCCGCGGGTAAACCAGCCCGCCGCCGGTGTTGTCCATTGTTCAGAGCTGTGCTCGACCGAACTTTCCTAACTCAGCTAACTTCACAGAAGTTGTTACAAATGCCTTAACTTGGTCTAAAGCAACGCACAGTCACTTATACACCTATTATGTAAGTATAATCACAAAAAGAATAATTAAGAAAGTAGTAAACACGATAAAAAGTAGAGGGGGTGGGAGCTGCTATGAAAAGGCTGCCACTCTCCTCGGCGCCAACCAATCATATCAATAATTGTTATGATTCGCGATAATAAGCTACAAAAGGTAACGTTTTTGACAAATATTGAAACGCAGTCAGTTTCTCCACACTATTGTAATCATGTAGGAATAATTAGATCTGAAATTAGTTACAAAATGATTACACTGTGGGAGAAATAAAAAAGTACAGTCGATTACATTAAATATCTGTATATGTTATTATGCATGCCTGGTGATACTATATCCAAATTGAACTCGGCCATTTGAAAGATACTATATGTATATATATATAAATGTGCGAATTGGCTATAATAAGGTAATGTATAAGCATATATTCTATATTCTATAATAATATTTCAAATTGCATTGGTCCGGATGGGAGAATTCAGTACTGTATATACAAAACCTTCAATTTTATCATCTTCCCTTTATTAATTTCCTTAGATCTTTTGTACACATGATCTCAAGAGGGTACTGAATTAGCTCAGTGGCAGTTTTTTAAGTTTGGTCATTATTATCATGGTTTTATTCACTGTCAAAGATGAAAAGAAAAATCATAATTCATATTTTCCTTTGTTTCATCAGAATTTAAGCAAGCCTAGTAATAGACACAATATTTCTGACACTGAGAATACATTCATTGAGGTCCATAGATGTTCCTAGATACCAAGAATATGCAAATAGCCCTTGTAGAAGTGGAGCAATATTCCATTTACCATAGGTATACATTTTATGCAGATTTCACCTGGGGTAAATGTAAGTAATAATATGATTGAATATAACTGCACTTTAACTGTTCCACAAGAGGGCGCTATAGGCGTAAGGAGATGCAGCTATAGCAGCTGACGTCAGGTAGTAGGTATAAGGGAATGTTCCCGCCCCCTCTGTCTCTCTCTCTCTAGCTCTCACGGAGAGCAGGTCTCGTGGTGGAAATATATGAAATAAACCACGCCAGTTAAGGCTAAAGAGGACCTCGTTGTTATGACCAGTTATTTTGCTCCCTAGGTGACTCTGTCAACAAACTGCACCCGTTTTCCAGGCTGTCAAACTGAAACTGAAACTGTCTCGGTAGACTGACGAGGACAGCAATACATTCCAAAATATTTGTGTAGTGTCAAATAAGATATATTTTCTGGTTTGTTTCTATTGGAGTCATACATATCTAAAATGGTAAACGGCTGCATTTATATAGCGTCTTTATCCAAAACGCTTTACAATTTGTTCCTCACATTTGACCCATTCACTCACACATTCACACACCGATGGCAGAGGCAAACATGCAAGGTGCTGCCAACCTGCTCATCGGGCGCAATTAGTTGTTAAGTGTCTTGCTCAAGGACACTTCGGCATGCTGCCCGGGAGGAGCGGGAATCAAACCGGGAACCTCCGGATTACCAGACGACTGCTCTACCTCCTGAACCACTGTCATCATACAGTGGAGGAATCACAGTGCAGAACATTCCACAGCTGGTGATGGGTGTGGCTGGGAGGGGCGAGGGGTTTCAAACAGCATGTTGCGTGAAGAGCTTGCAATCCCACAGACTACATCACGCTGTCAATGTGATGTCTGCCTAATAACATAACAGGGGCCTAAGCAAACACAATAGCCTGGTGGGTGCCGAACATCTTTAACACCATTAGTGTGATCAGCATAATGGCTGTGAGTTTCCCCAGGGGTGTTGATGTTGAGCTGCACAGCTGCCCTGCATTCAGCCTGTGGGGATGTGGCCCCATCCACCACTTCTGCACACTAACGAGGAAGGAGAGATTGAGGGAGGTGTAGTGGTTACGTCATTGCTCTTTCCCACGCTGTCTTTATATATCATTATGTATTTCCAATGGACACATTTCTAAAGCATGAACATTGGCATGGTGTACCTTTCTGTGTGTATTCATCCACAATCTATAGCTCAACATGAACAAATGAGCAATTAATCGTAAAGGTAGCAAAATAACAACGTTTAGGTTTTCGTTCACTGAGGCACTACACTTCACTGCTGCTACTGCTGGCAAATTAACGACAAATTAAACAACCTTATAACTAACTTTATTTCAACCAAAAATGCTTAAACAATAATGTTAGTGATAGAAGGGAACTCATTTTGTGCAAAAATGGAAAGCTTGCCCAATGTTCATGAGGCAGAATTATTACAATAGCCGATAATACATTCTCCCAATGATAAATCCCTATACGGGTGGACCGCGTGGGAAACTAAAGTGACGTCAGACTACACCTCCCTCTCTGGGTCTCTGGGCCTTCGCATGTAGGGCATTCGTTCCTTCTGAACGGGGGCCGCTGTGTTGTCAAACTACGAGTGCAATGTGGGGCATTTCTGGAATAGGAAGAAACTTCTGTCAGATGTGACCATAACATTGGGAAGCCACACGAGACAGGGTTATTAATATGTGGAGCTGCGGCTTGAAATATGGAACTCCCCGCCATAGTGCTGCCCCCCCGTGAGAACAAGGGGGTGTTTAGCTGTGCTGTCAGACACGCTGGCCTACTTACACCAGCCTGGCAGAGATCCCAGAGGGAAGAAGTGCAAATAAATAATGTACCCACAACTGCTGGAGTGGTGGAGAGGCCGTGTGTTCTGCTTTCTATGGGAAGGAGGGTGGAGGATCCATACGCTCTGCTCTTTAATCAAACCTCTCAAGTACTTACTGACCATACATCACAGAGCGTGTCGATCTGCTCTGGACGTGGCAGGGATCTGGCAGAGACTCCTGAAGAGATGGATTGCTGCAGTGTGGCTCGTGGCTCCCTTGTTGACCACCTACTAGTTTTTCTCTGGCAGTGATCACTCCTACTCACACACTAAGCACTCCAAGAGCCATCTGCTTTACCGCCAGCCCAGCCATCGCCAGCTCAGCCGTCGCCAGACCAGCCGTCACCAGCCAAGCTATAACCAGAGCAGCCATCAGCAGAGCAGCCATCACCATCCCCCCTATCGCCAGCCCCCAGTAGTGCAGTGGTGATTTCATAAGGGGTGGCACTGTGTTTTAATGACGCCACGTGCACGCGCATGCACATAAATATTCCCTCGTGAATAAAGACGATGCTCTAGGAATGGAATGTAACACTTCATTCACAGGTTTTGTGTTGAATGGTCCAACTGTAGTATTTGAACACACCTGACGACCTGAGCTATTGTTATGCAAAGTAGCCAGGTGGGTACTTGGCACAGAGTCGAGTGGAATGCATTCTTGTGTGCACGCGCGTGCCCATCCGTGCATGTGCGTGCGCGTGCTCCTGCTCAAAGAGGTGGAACGGCGTGGAACCCCGTCCTATGACCACTGCATCACTGCCAGCCGCCAGCCATCACCAGCCAAGCTATAACCAGACCAGCCATCACCAGACCAGCCATCACATAATATCTGCATGTCGTGTATGTCATAAATGTCATGATGAATTGAAAATGGGGGACCCTGATGTAAACAAGACTAAAGTCTTTCTCTGGTCTGCATCCCCTTAACAATTGTGTGTATTGAGCCGTACTGTATTGTACCCATTCTGCAATCTGTTAATAATAGGGATGCTCGATATTGGCTTTTTTACCGATACCGATATTCCGATATTGTCCAACTCTTAATTTCGATACCGATACCGATACCGATATCAACCGATACCGATATATGCAGGGTTTCCCCCCAAAAAAACTGAATAATTTCAGGTAATTAATAATTTCACTGGATGCATTCAAAAGGCTTTCTAAATGTAAGCATTATCTGTGCAAAATATGATAATTAAAAAAGTAAAAATTAACATTACATATCTCTTGTTGTTGAATTAAACCAACATGCATACTTTTGACAATAAATAAAATAAGAATTGGTTCTTACTTGCTTGCCTGGGTAAATAAAGGTTAAATAAATGTAATTTTTTTTTTTTTTTTTTTTTTTTTTACCGATACCGATATTTTCCGATATCACATTTTACTGCCGATATCGGCCGATAATATCGGTCGGCCGATAATATCGGACATCCCTAGTTAATAATGTTTTCAATCAATCAATCAATCAATCAATCAATCAATCAATCAATCAATCAATCAATCACCAGCCTCCTATTGCATGGTAGGCCTACAATATGGTTGCATCTTATAAAAAGTGACAATAATGCCCCACCCACCCCCCCCACCCCCCATAAATACAATAAAGAGGACAATAAAGCCATGTCTTACCTTGTAGTTTTTGATGGTTCCCATGAATTTCAATTGTTCCAAAATGATGGAAAAAAACATGTTGACAAAAAGCTTCTTTCAAGTTCATGAAACAAGATAGGAGTAGATCCAGTATAAATCCAGGTAGACTGTAATCCACAAAACAATAAACAAAAAGTTGAATTTCTTGAAACCAGCTAAATGATGCATGCAAAATAAAATTTAAATTAAAAAGGCCTTTTTTTACATGCTCGCTGGAATGACTTTCACTAACTATGGCATACATTTGTATTTATTTTACCTTGTACCTTCAGTACTAATATCATTAAATTATAGAATTACCACCGTTATGCATTTTTATGTTTGTATGAAAGAATCTTCACAAGGCAAACATCAAAAAGAGGGGGAGCTTTGAAAGCGTCCGTGGGAAACTCTTTTAATCAAGCTCCCATCATCTCATCAGAATCCACAGTCAGAAGCGGTGCCTCTCAAAAAGTCTTTGGAGGTCTGCAGGCAATTTAAAAAAGAAGGATAATTATTATTTATACAAGATATGAAATAATTCATTATAAAACTCCAGCCTCGCTCTCCAAACCCGCCTTCTGCCCCCGTTGCTTCTGACACACGATGTCCCGCGGTTCCTAAAAGGGCCTCACGCTGACATTTTGGGGGGAACACTACAGAGACGATATTAGACTTTCAATTATTAATTCAGTCATCGAATCATAATGGTATAATTAAATGGGGGGGGGGGGGGGGGGTTCATAGCGGCAACTACCTTCAACTCCGATTATCAATTTGTATCCTTGCATAATTCAGGCCCTCCCCTACGGAGCACTCGCCCCATCAGAACACTAGGAGGATGCATCTGTGATTGAAAAGGAAATGGGATATGAATGTACCTGGGCTCTCAAAAATACACTCGCTGTCATTTTCAGGAAATTACTCCCCGTGGCTGCCGTATTATCGCTCTCTTAATGCCCCCCCCCCCCCCATTGTGGCTGGTGACAGGTTGGATATAATATGATGCTTCTGCCTGGTAGAATCAAAAACAGAATGCCTTTTGTCGTTGCACGTTATCATGCAAGACGGAATTTGCCGGGCAGCTCCTGAAGCGGTTCATTTAACACACACGCGCACACGTACAGTACACACACGCACACGTACAGTACACACAAGCACCTGCCTATACAGAGAAATAATAATAATAATAATATTTAAGGACTAATAAAAAGAGAAGAGGCATATTGTTATCATTATTATTATGGTTGTAGTTATAATTCTACTATTACTACAACGGTTATAACTGGCATACAAATATTATTGCATGTCATATAACTAGTGTTGCGATTCATAACTTTCAATATTTACAGATGTTATTGCACATTAACATTGTATGGAAATACTATTTCAGTTGTTAGTCCTGATCTGGGGTGTTATGATGAGTTCAGTTCAGCGATGGCTCTGGGATTAAAGCTTGTTTTCCAGCCTGGAGATGTGGGTCTTTAAGGCCCTGTAGCGCCTTCCAGATGGCAGCAGAGAGGAGAGATGGTGACAGGGGTGAGCTGCATCCTTCAGAACGCTGCTGGCTCTGCGGCTGGCTCTGCGGAGGTGTCTTCAGTGCAGGGGAAGGCTGTGTTTATGACTCTCTGTAGAGCTCCATGGTTGGCATACCACGCTGCCATACAGTATGTCAATACACTCTCTATAGACCTTGTGGAGCCACATGAGCCATTTAAGATGCGCCTGGTTCCAGACAAACATTTGCCTTTTACCATAGGATTTTCTCAAGGTAACGGGTTTGTATGGTTCCACTTATTCAATTGTTGAGATCTGAGATCTGCGTTTTTACATTTAAGGAACATTTGAAAAATAAGTAATGGATACAAGACTGTGTACCTAATGCAATGTAATCTTTACTCGTTTCCATGGTAACTAGTACAGTACCCATATGTCTCGGCATTTGAAGACCAGTTGCGAGCGAACGCTGTGGAGCTGAGAGGATGATGTTGTGAAATCAAAATTGTAAAAACAACAGAAATAGTGCACTATTGGGTTTATATACTCAGCATTACCTGACTCGTTTGTTCTTAACTGCCATTATTTGATGTATTGAGTGTTTGGAGAAGAAGTGTTTTATTCATAGCTACAATGAAAACAAATATGGCGGCGAATGCCACAAAAACAAACGAGAATGACACAAACGTCAAAGTATCAAAGTAGTTGCTCTTGTGATTGGTTGAAGATTGCAGAGGCATGCTGAGGCATATGGGTACTGTCATAGTTACCATGGAAACAAGTAAACGAGTATGATATAAAACACATGTTCTCAAAAGAGAACCTACTAATGTAATGTTTTTCTTTCCCATTACCAGTAATTATGCATGTGGGGTGAGAGGTAAACAGACGTTTTACATGAGGATTATATGTTTTGCTAACTAGCCTAATTTCCAGAGCCACATCACTAACACTAAATTACAAAGATTTTGTTAGTAACAGGCAGTGTAATTAGTGGTACAGCAACATTGTCAGAGCAAAGTGTTGATTTAGGATGACATAGGAAAGTGGCCGGAATCAGAATGGAAAAGGTCAGATGTCATGTGATTTGTGCCGTTCACACTGTTGTGGGGGAAAGAAACAGAAATGAGTGAACATTGCAGAATGTGAACATTGCCATTGTTCTCTGTTGTCTGTTGGATTATCATGGAGGCATGGGAGGCAGAGCTCCATGAAGGACAGCACAGCATCAATCTTCCCTGCCTTTTAACCCCAAACAGAAGAGCGACTAGCGGCTCATGAATGAGAGATGGGCACCAAACAGCCATTCTGATGTGAAGAGGCTCTATTCGGAATGTCATTAGCCTGGCCTTGATACCCTGTGGGAACTTTCAAACTGTCAGGATGACATTAAACTTGCGACCTTATTCCGCCGCACTCAAGATGTGCCGAAATTATACGTCGGAAGCTCAAATGGAAAGGGCTCTCAAAAGCTGTTGTTCTGCATCCTAATTACATCCCTTCGCCAGAGGTAACATTCAACCTCCAGTGCGGCGAAAAATGGGCAACTCGCCGTTTAGTTGAAGGATGTGATATTTCTAGAGGTCACCGCTTATGTGATTGGTTTAACTGCTGATTAATTTACCCCAGGCAGACATGCATTGAGTGGCATCACTGGCCAAAGATGTTGACCCCAGTTAATTATGTTTTGGAATGAAGTAGTAGTGAAGAGGAGGGTGTATATTCAGAGACCTGTCATATTTCTACCAAAGTAGTATCTTAAAACGTCCTTGACCTGTACTCACAACATTAGGCTCTCATCACTCGTCTGATTGCCTCTGTTACCTGTCTGTAAGGGGAGAAAGGAACGAAGTGGACACCATGTTGCTGACTTCAAGTCCAAACTTGTAATGGACGAGCAAGAAGCAACACTACAAGTTGTATATGTAGGAAGTGACATCACCAAATAAACTTTAGCTTTCTGTGTTCATCCAAATAAAACAAGCGTAGGGTAGCTACCTATCTGCGAGAAAGTTTTTTTTCAATGGAAGTTATTCTTCTAGTAAAAATGTTGACTGTGGGGTTCACAGTTATATTTTATTTTCACCAACGATTTACCTTGCACACTGGAAAAAACAACTATTGTTATGTATGCCGATGACTACATTGTATTGTGCAGCACAAACAGTTACTTACACTTTAAAAAGTGTATAAATGGGTGAAAGAAAATAAATTGGTGCTAAACAAAGCAAAAACAACATCCATTATTTTTGGAACCAAATTTAAACTAACTAATGATGCTTTACAAAATTAGTGGCCAAAATGAGTAAAGGAATTGCTTTGGCAAGGAAATGTGCTAGATATACGTATATCGTAATATATATTACATTTGTGGTATATCTTGATGGGGTGGTAACCTGGTACTTCCTCGACCAAGGAATTTTAAATCCACAGGGCAATATAGAGCCATATTCAACTGGAACAAGCTACTAGTATCCACAAGGAAAGTACATAATAAATATTGTTTAAAAATATAAAAAGTTTAATTATGTAAATGAGACAGAAATATGTGATTAACTATTGTATGTTTTTATTTGACTGTATCTTTCTTGTTTTAATTGTATTGCTAATTACATTCTGTATTTGTTCTTTTTTTTTATCTACTTTTTATCGTCCAATTCTACCCTCTCCTGTCTCGAACGCTGTTAGGCCATGCCTCCCACAAGCCGGCTGCAATGTGGACGAAGCCTTACATCACGTGTCCCCTCCGGTACTCGAGGAAGCAGCCGTCGCATCTTTTCACCTGCACAGCGCGATCTCTCAGCGGCGGGGGTCTGCGTGGGAGGGACACGCCGCCCCCGTCACTTCCTGATTCTGCTGCGCAGGCGCACCAACCGACCTGTAGGAGTCGCTGTCCACAACGTCCGATCCCCACCCATCAGCTTTCCCACCCCTAACACTGCCAATTGTGTTAGTATGAACGACCAGCCAAGCTGATAGCAATGCGGCGAGTTGGGCTCGAACCCAGCGTCTCCTGCATTGGTGGCGAGCGCCTTGCCCACTACACCACCTAGCCGCCTATTATGTATTTGTTCTGTTGTATTATTTTCTTGTGAGGACCCCAGGAAGACTAACGTTCATTAATTTGACAGCTAATGGGGATCCTAATAAAAACACACAAACAAACAAAACACATGACCACACAATATTGCACATAACATAATATACACATAATATAAAAAATAGATATATATATATATATATATTGTAATATACCCACTACACCTCAGGATTTCAATGACATAACTGATAGTAGAGATCAACACTTTTAATCTACACTCGTATGAATATAGGCTGTGGTTCTCTTTATTCAAACCCATTTCTAATCCAGAAACGTCCTTTTCATTGCAATGGATCTCATCGATTTATCCAAAACATTGCGTGTTCATCCAGTCTTCAATTCAGTCTTCAGAGGTTTTGGTGGTGTGCTATAATTCAGTGGTTCCCAAAGTCGGGGTCGCGACCCAAAGGTGGGCCGCGAGCAGCCACGGATGGGCCGCGAGATGATTTAAAAAAAAATAAAAAAAAATAAAAAAAAACATTTTTTTTATTTTTAATTTTTTTTATTTTTTTATTAATTTTTTTTTGTCAGGCCACTGAACTTAGAAGCAGGCCAGGACAGTGTTTCTAGTTGTATTCTAAAATTCTATTCTATTGTATTCTAAAATGTGACTATATGGTTTTATATTAACTTAATAAATAAACAAAAACGAAAAATCTACTTATTTCAACGAACATTTCAAACTAAATAACAGATTATGCACATAAAACGCTGAAAACAACCGAAGCAACAATAGTATTTTAATGAGGCTATTATTATTATCATTATTATTTTGCAACAAGTTAGCCCTCTCATAAATAGCACATATAAATGAATAACTAACTTGAACTAACTTAATAGGATTGAAGTGATATTTGGCTTAAAAAATCGGTCGCCTGGAAAAAAAAAGAAAAAAAAAAGCCAGACGATGTGCATTGGGCCGCGGCTCTCTGACGCCTTATTTTCTGGGCCCCGGCCTGAAAAGTTTGGGAACCCCTGTGCTATATGACATAGAAACAGTCCTCAAAATGTTGCCTCTAACTTGTGATTAATGATTAATTAATGACAATATGATATATTATTGTTTTATTTTTGTTGTTAGCTGTTGTTGCTGCTGCTTTTGTTGTTGTTTTTGTTGCTGCTGTTGTTGTGACATGTTATGGAAATATGTAATAACATATAATGCAATAACAGCACAACATTATTAAGTATTTTGTAATAGTATAGTCAATAACATAGAATCATATAATCATCATAATACAATAATGTCAATCAAGTAAAGCTCCTGCCACTATTTGCCCAAGCCTTCAAGTATTAGCTCAGGGAGAGGCTATCCGTCGGTCACGCAAACCAGGTTTCTGTAACACTGCCAACAAAAAGCAGGCCTACATGCCGGGTGAACCAAATCTGTGTGTCCTATGTATCCCGCTACGCCCCTGTCACGGTCCAAATCCGACAGCAGGAAGAGAGACAGGTCCGTGAGTGACGGGTCATGGACTGGGCCTGGCTAACGAGCATGGTCTTCCTATGGCTGAAACATGCCCCCTTGTCCACCCGCTGTGTAATTACAGCGGTGTGAGTGCTGTCACCGCGAGCCTGGAGCTTCATGGCTAATGTGAGCCTCTTCCCTCCAGAAAAACACCGGGGTAGAGGTGACGCAGAGGCCTGGTGGTCCTCTCAACTTCACTTTTAGCTTGACAGTTTTCCCAAAGTCTCGGGTGCAATTGACGTCTCCTCAGGAATAAACAGACCCTCAACTTTCTCCCGATGTGTCTTTGTCTTTCTGTCATGTGTTATGTGTCCCTCCTCTCCAAAACGTCGGAGCTATATGAGCCACAAAAACAACAGATGAACAGGAATTGATTCTTGGAAAAGGTCCAACTGAAAATGCCCTATTGGAGATGTGGTCGGGAAAAGTCACAAAGTTTCGGGCAGACATGCGGCTTCAGCCAAGTTGAAGAAGAAGAAGAAGTCTTTATTTGTCATGCATATTTTAACACACACACATGCGATGGGCGACCCACACACACACACACACATGCACTGAGTCGCTGATGAAATGTTTCTCTGCACTTCCCATCCCGTCGTCCTTCCCCCCAAGGGCAGCCGGGAGCAGACAAGGACTGCAGCGTGCGCCGCGCCCGGGGACCAATCCATAGATAGATAGAATAGAATAGAATAGAAATACTTTTATTATCCCGTGGGAAATTTGACACTGCAAACCGATCAACATTTAAACATTTAGACAGGACAGGTCACGAATTAGAATAATAAGACAAATCAATCAAGTTGTCTAGGATAAGAGTAGAGTAAAATAGAATAAGAATGAAATAAAATATACAGAAATAAATACAGTAAAAATATACTGAGCATGGGGAAGGGGAGGGGGTACAGGTAGTAAAAAACAACACAGCAGTTTAAACAATTTGGTCAATATAATTTAACTATCTAACTAAATGAAATATATATTCACAGTGTCACATAAGTTGCAGTATGCTTCAGGTAGTGTATTGTCCTCCTTGGGTTCCTATTAGTCCAAGGTCAATGTCTGGCAGCCGTCGCTGCCCCCTGTTTTGGAGCCTGGAGGCCGATAGTCGCGGCCTCCTGCCCCTATTGAGCTGCCGCTCTGTGCTCAGTGATGCAGTGAGGCACAGTGATGCATTGTATTCTGATGGCTGTTGGAATGAAGGACTTCCTGTGCCGTTCAGTGCTGCATTTTGGTAGTGTGAGCCTAGCACTGAACATGCTCCTCCTGTCAGCCAAGTCTGTGTATAGTGGGTGGGTGGGGTTTTCCCTGATGGCCTGGAGCTTAGCAAGGCTCCTCCTCTCCGCTACCCTCGCTAGAGAGTCCAGCTCCACCCCAACCACGCTGCTGGCCTTCCTGACTAGCTTATCCAGCCTGGTTGTGTCCACTGCTCTCAGTCCGCTGCCCCAGCAGGTCACAGCATACACAAAGGCGCCCGCCACCACCGACTCATAGAACATCCTCAACATCCTTGTACAGACATTGAAGGATCTCAGCCTTCTGAGGAAGTAGAGTCAGCTCTGGCCCTTCTTGTATAGTGCCTCTGCATGTTTTGACCCGTTCAGTTTGTTGTCGATGTGCACACCGAGGTATTTGTACACCTCCACCATGTCCACATCAACTCCCCTGATGGAAACGGGGGTCACAGGTGCACTCCTCCTCCTCCCCAGCTCCACAACCAGTTCTCCTGTCCGTCTTCGTCAGGGACGCGACAGGGTTAGTGATCTGTTGTGTATGTTTTTCCATTGGGTTTATCTTATTGGGAGGGGAAACCCTTGCGAGCGTGGGGAGAACATGCAAACTCCACACAGAAAGTCCCGGGAGATAGGCTACCCCACCTGGGTAACACGGCAACCTGGTCCCCAAGCGGGAATCGAACCCAGGACCTTCTAGCTGTGAGGCGACAGTGTTAACCACTACACCACCGCGCTGCCGTATAGTTGGCAATGGCACTCAAGTTCGTTGGAGAGGGCCTACTGAGACACGACTCCCCCTTCATCCTGAGACACGACTCCCCCTTCATACTGAGACACGACTCCCCCTTCAGACTCCCCCTTCATACTGAGACACGACTCCCCCTTCATCGCATGTGTTTAGAAGGAGGTCAGAGACAGTTAGAGCCACAGCACAGTGGTTACGGCGCCTGTCGTCTGTCATCAGCTCGGGAGAAGCAGGCAGGCAGGGAAGCTCACGGACGACAGGTGGGACATGGGGATCTGAAGTGAGGTAAAGGGAGTATGGCAGTAGGGGGAATAGAATACAGGGGGGGACTCTTGGGACTCAGCCCTCGAGGCAAGGGGTTCTAGCGCCAATCCTGTTTGCCCTCTACAGTCTACATGCTCCCCCTAGGCCTTCTCATAAGCACATTTAAGGGCATCTCCTACCACTACTACACGGATGACTCCGAATATATTTCTCCTTCAAGCCTGAACATTTTTAGAAATTAAACATCCTGCACGAGTGCCTGTCTACCATCGGAAATTGGATGGGTAGCAATTTTCTTCAGTTAAACGTGGCAAAAACAGAAGTCCTGATTATTCACATGTTTCTTCTTGTATTTTTTACTGATGTTATTAAAATGCTGTGAAGCACTCTGTGCACTCGTGCTGAGAAGGACGCAATACAAATAAAGTGTTACTTACTTACTTACTATTAAAACCGTTTCATCCCCAGGACCCAAGTGATCACACACCATGTTACCTGTTACCTGTTACTGCACAATGTTTTTTGTATTGGATTCTATTATATGTTGTACCACTGTATTGCACATCGTTGCGGGCAAGACCACCCGCATTTCATTGTATACTCGTATGCCGTGACAAATAAAACTCTTGACTTGACTTGACTTGATAATAACATATCAGCTCTCGCCACGGGCTCCTCAAAACATGCTAGTACTATTTTATCAGGGGTTCTTAAAGTTTTGATGGCTGAGGGCCGATTTATGGACCCAACATTGGATCGAGAGCCGCCCAAGAAAAACCTTTCTATCTCGCAAATCCTGGGTACCGACCAGTGGCTTGAGAAAAACACTATCTTTTGTTCCCCTCCAGAAACCTTTGAAGCCTATATGATTGCAGGTGTAATTATATGTTGCACGCATGTATAATTTCCCATGGATACAATGCACATTTATCAAGGCTAATTACATTCCGGTGCCTCTGTGTCATAATTGTATTTCACATATGACTGGGGTTAAATATGGAAATTACTTAAAGTAGACTGGCAAGTGTTGCTGTTGGTGCTTCTCCTCCACTGAACTTCATGAAAGGGTTTTCCATTTTATTCTATGGTCTCCATTCACCCACTTTTGAGTTTGTCTTCACAGTGTTCGCTCAAACTACCGCTTCGGGGAGTGATTTACGGGCTCTTCTGAATCCTCCATTTACACACAGCTGTCAGGAAGAATGAAATTACTACACTCAGAGACTTTCATTCATCTCACTTAGTAGGTGTCATTACCCTCCACACACACACACGCACGCACGCACGCACGCACGCACGCACGCACGCACGCACGCACGCACACACACACACACACAGTAGAGACAAGCCGGTTTTTCTAATGTTATGGGTAGAGCATTGCACCGATGCTGCCAGGGTTATGGGTTTGAGTCCCACTGAGAAGAACCCATGATAAATAAACAAGCAAACAAAGATATGTTATACAGTGTGTTACTAGGGCCATGGACGGCTCATCGTGTTTATCACACAGGGAGGGAAACCCTGGTTCATTTGAAGCCCATACTGTAGCTTGTAAATACACAGCAGGGACGGGATACACATGAAGAACCGGAGGAACCTGAAGCATCCTGAAGAACCCTGTTGAGTTCTGCAGTAGAACCAGACATGAAGAACCAGGAGGCCATGTTGAGTTCTGCAGTGGAACCACACATGAAGAACCAGGAGGCCCTGTTGAGTTCTGCAGTGGAACCAGACATGAAGAACCAGGAGGCCCTGTTGAGTTCTGCAGTGGAACCACACATGAAGAACCAGGAGGCCCTGTTGAGTTCTGCAGTGGAACCAGACATGAAGAACCAGGAGGCCCTGTTGAGTTCTGCAGTGGAACCAGACATGAAGAACCAGGAGGCCCTGTTGAGTTCTGCAGTGGAACCACACATGAAGAACCAGGAGGCCCTGTTGAGTTCTGCAGTGGAACCAGACATGAAGAACCAGGAGGCCATGTTGAGTTCTACAGTGGAACCAGACATGAAGAACCAGGAGGCCCTGTTGAGTTCTGCAGTGGAACCAGACATGAAGAACCAGGAGGCCCTGTTGAGTTCTGCAGTGGAACCAGACATGAAGAACCAGGAGGCCCTGTTGAGTTCTGCAGTGGAACCAGACGTGAAGAACCAGGAGGCCCTGTTGAGTTCTGCAGTGGAACCAGACATGAAGAACCAGGAGGCCCTGTTGAGTTCTGCAGTGGAACCACACATGAAGAACCAGGAGGCCCCGTTGAGTTCTGCAGTGGAACCAGACATGAAGAACCAGGAGGCCATGTTGAGTTCTGCAGTGGAACCAGACATGAAGAACCAGGAGGCCATGTTGAGTTCTGCAGTGGAACCAGACATGAAGAACCAGGAGGCCCTGTTGAGTTCTGCAGTGGAACCAGACATGAAGAACCAGGAGGCCCTGTTGAGTTCTGCAGTGGAACCACACATGAAGAACCAGGAGGCCCTGTTGAGTTCTGCAGTGGAACCACACATGAAGAACCAGGAGGCCCTGTTGAGTTCTGCAGTGGAACCAGACATGAAGAACCAGGAGGCCCTGTTGAGTTCTGCAGTGGAACCAGACGTGAAGAACCAGGAGGCCCTGTTGAGTTCTGCAGTGGAACCAGACATGAAGAACCAGGAGGCCCTGTTGAGTTCTGCAGTGGAACCACACATGAAGAACCAGGAGGCCCTGTTGAGTTCTGCAGTGGAACCACACATGAAGAACCAGGAGGCCCTGTTGAGTTCTGCAGTGGAACCATTTTCAAGCAACCTTTTTACATTGGCTTTAATGTCCCATATTATACTCCTTTTATAGGTCCCCAAGAGATGTCGTTCAAAAGAATGTGGCTGAGAATACCACTCAGATGATGCATTCTAGCAGGCTGTTTCTGTGTCTTTAGCTTTAAATGTAAATGAGCTGCGCCGTGCTCGTGAACTGCACGTGACCTCCGGCGCACCTGGCTCCCTGAATTCAGATCAAAGTGCCAAACTAGGAGTCGCAGATCAAATATGAGGTGAGATCCAGCGATTGCATGCTTTACGTCTCACCTAAAATGTTGTCAGAAACATAGATAACCACTTGGTGTATGACAGAGAGGCGGATCTGAATGGCTTGTTGACCTAGAAAAATCTGATTGGGTTGTTTTATTTCACAGTTTGTATGCTAGTAAACCCATCAGAGACCCACATGTATGTGCACAAGCACTGACAACGTGAGTTTTTTCATAATACATGACCTTTAACTTCTGCTTTTTTACAATGTAGAAATGCACCGCATGGTCTCGGCTCATGGATGCCGTCAGATTGACAGCCACGTGCTGAGGACAGATGTGACAAGGGCTGGCTTTTCACGACCTGAGGGCTTGATGGCTGACTGGATTTTCATCAAGCAGACCATATCCATTTTATCATAACCTAATGTACTGTCATCTAAATTAATGTAATTTTCATTAAATGTTCCTCCCCCTACAATAACCAATCACGTTCCTCCTCAAATAGGACGAAACAGTTAATTTGTGTCATCTAATTTGATTTTGCAGCTCCTCCTAATATAATGCAATGTGTTATTGCATCCTTGTCAAGAAGTTTAAATTAATATGAAATACACATATTATTGTATGTTATAATATGATGTATTGTAATTTGTAATACAGTCTGATGTACAAACAGTAGCTGTCTGGTAGTAAAGGCTGTCTGGTAGCAAAGTCTTTAACCTAAAGCCTTCTTTGCTAAATCCATTTCACTGAACTCTCCTCTCCGCAGGTAACTCCACACACTGACTGAGGATGGCATGCAGGTGCGTGTTTAAACTTTAAACTGAGGGGAGCCGTTCTCCCCTCAGCACTCCCCACAAAATAAAGAGAGCCTTCAGCACCATGGACAGCGCCCTGAGCACTCCCCACAAAATTAAGAAAGACTTCAGAAACATGGCCAGCGCCCTGAGCACTTCCCCACAACATAAAGAGAGCATTCAGCACCATGGACAGCGCCCTGATCACTTCCCACAACATAAAGAGAGCCTTCAGCACCATGGCCAGCGCCCTGAGCACTTCCCTACAACATAAAGAGAGACTTCAGTACCATGGACAGCGCCCTGAGCACTTCCCCACAACATAAAGAGAGACTTCAGCACCATGGCCAGCGCCCTGGGCACTTCCCACAACATAAAGAGAACCTTCAGCACCATGGCCAGCGCCCTGAGCACTTCCCCACAACATAAAGAGAGACTTCAGCACCATGGACAGCGCCCTGAGCACTTCCCCACAAAATAAAGAGAGCCTTCAGCACCATGGACAGCGCCCTGAGCACTTCCCCACAACATAAAGAGAGGCTTCAGCACCATGGCCAGTGCCCTGAGCACTTCCCCACAAAATAAAGAGAGACTTCAGCACCATGGACAGCGCCCTGAGCACTCCCCACAAAATAAAGAAAGACTTCAGAAACATGGCCAGCGCCCTGAGCACTTCCCCACAACATAAAGAGAGCATTCAGCACCATGGACAGCGCCCTGATCACTTCCCACAACATAAAGAGAGACTTCAGCGCCATGGCCAGCGCCCTGGGCACTTCCCACAACATAAAGAGAGACTTCAGCACCACGGACAGCACCCTGAGCACTTCCCCACAACATAAAGAGAGACTTCAGCACCATGGACAGCGCCCCGAGCACTTCCCCACAACATAAAGAGAGACTTCAGCACCACGGACAGCGCCCTGAGCACTTCCCCACAACATAAAGAGAGACTTCAGCACCATGGACAGCGCCCTGAGCACTTCCCCACAACATAAAGAGAGACTTCAGCACCATGGACAGCGCCCTGAGCACTTCCCCACAACATAAAGAGAGACTTCAGCGCCATGGCCAGCGCCCTGGGCACTTCCCCACAACATAAAGAGAGACTTCAGCACCATGGCCAGTGCCCTGAGCACTTCCCCACAACATAAAGAGAGACTTCAGCACCATGGACAGCGCCCTGAGCACTTCCCACAACATAAAGAGAGCCTTCAGCACCACGGACAGAGCCCTCACTGCAGGTGTGAGATCATTCTATTGAACACTGAAATGAACACTATGCCTTGTCTATGCTAATGCAGCATTCCCGTGGGATTCCTAGGTACAAACTCCTAATGCTAATGCAGAATTCCCAAGACTATGCTAGGTATAATACTCCTGACATTGCCCTTGACCAAGGCAGTGGCATTAGAACTGGTATTACATTACCTTGATAACGTGACCTACTTCCAGTAATATATAAACGTACTTACCACACTCACCTCAGAGGAACTGAGGAATCTGTCAGAGAAAGGTGACTTTGGACCTGGGCAGTGAGTACTGTACCTGCCTCCACTCTGTGAGGCTGTAGCACTGTGTAGCAGGGTAGAGAATTTACATTCTGTAGGGGAACATTTCCGCTTGGATTGGTGGGTAGTAATTGAAGGACAATTAAATGAGAGCCATGTTTCCTGTATATCAATAGACTTAGACGACCTCTCGCATTAAAGGGGTGGTTCGGATATTTTACATTAAGTTGTATGAAATGCATGTAGTGGATGCATTAGCTTACTTACCATGTCCTGTGGTCAAAGTTCTGGCCGGGTTCTGAGCGAGCTGGGAAGTTTTAGGTAGGCAGCAAATGGCAGAAACAGGGTTACAAGACCAAAAAAGTGTTAATCCACACCATAACATTGAGGCAAAGGGTTTCCCATTTCAAAACCACAGTCCCCCAGCATGTTACAGCTGATAGATGGTGTTACCTATGAACAGACTCAACCACATTGTTTTTTTTTTTTTTTTTTTTATTATCTTTTTCCCCCTCCATTTTTCCTCCGATTTTCTCCCATCCCAATGTTAGTCGTATGCCAATTCCCAATCCCTTCCTGGTCGCTGCGCACTTACCCCCCACAGTCAGATCATCTGGGAGAGTGGAGGCTACCACGTGCTTCCTCCGACACACGTCCAGCCAATCACCGCTTCTTTTCACCTGGCAGCGCGGATTCTCATTGAGAGGGCGTAGCGTGTGGGAGGATCACACTATCCCCCTCAGGTCCTATCCGCGCCTATCAGGCGCCCCGACCGAACTGTAGGAGTCGCTGTTTACAACGACCCGGACCCACCCCGCCAGCTTCTCCCACCCTCTAATACAGCCAATTGTATTAGTGTGAACGGCCAGCCAAGCTGGTGACAACCCCGGAGCTGTGAGCTGGATGAACAGGCGAATCCAGCTCACAGCTCCGGGGTTGGTGACGAACGCAATCTCCGCTCGGCCACCTAACCGCCTTGACTCAACCACATTGTAATACATTGGCTTTTTTTCGAGAAACTAAATAGTGATACATAATCTGAATGGGTAACCCTTTTGCCTGCATGTTGTGGTGTAGATTAAAACGTTTTGGCTTCAGGACCCCGTTTTGCGACGACATTTGTTTCCATTTTCCTGTCTTACTTTGAAACATTAATGTGATGTTCGGGTCAAATGTACCCGTTTCATTTTTACTAAACCAAAACAGATACAAGGATACATATTTTCACAGAATACACCGAAAAACACAAACATTTATTGAGTACACATGTTACAATCCTCCCACACATTCATGTCCTTCATACGATGTTCGGGTCAATTAGACACCATACACAGAGATACACAGAGATATACACACACATTCACCCTACCTCTCTCTCTCTCTCTCTCTCTCTCTCTCTCTCTCTCTCTCTCTCTCTCTCTCTCTCTCTCTCTCTGTCTTTCTCTCTCTCTGTATTTCTCTCTCTCTGTTTTTCTCTCTCTATCTATCGCTCACTCACTTGCTTACTCACACTCACACAGTCACTCACGCACACAGTACACAGTATCTATCACAGTATTACTACACTACACAGTATGTTGTATCATAGTATTACTACACTACACAGTATCTATCACAGTATTACTACAGTACTACAATATTACTACAGTACACAGTGACTGTATAGTATTAGTATAATAAATATAATATGAGCGGTGACAGTATGTACAGTATTAATATAATAAATATAATCTGAGAGGTGACAGTATATACAGTATTAATATAATAAATATAATCTGAGAGGTGACAGTATATACAGTATTAATATAATAAATATAATTTGAGAGGTGATAGTATGTACAGTATTAATATAATAAATATAATCTGAGAAGAGGTGACAGTATATATATACAGTATTAATATAATAAATATAATTTGAGAGGTGACAGTATATACAGTATTAGTATAATAAATATAATCTGAGAGGTGACAGTATATACAGTATCAAGGATCATTACTACCATTTGCAAGGGTGTAAAGTAAAATATTATAAATATATGTTTGCTGTAGTGTACAGGATATACAGAGGATACAGTATTTGTAATAGCTTTAACTATTGCATGTGAAGATGCTGTGAAGTAAGAGTTAATACAGAATATACAGCATATGGTAAGAGCTGACGCGTGGAGGATAGCTACACAAACAAGTTATTGCAGAGCTTGGACAAGGACATACAGGACTGATGGACACGTTATTGCAGAGCTTGGACAAGGACATACAGGACTGATTGACAAGTTATTGCAGAGCTTGGACAAGGACATACAGGACTGGACAAGTTATTGCAGAGCTTGGATGGGGGCATACAGGACTGATGGATGGGAAGCAACAGTTAATTATTTGAGGATCAAGAAAAGAGGGCGGGTTCGAGGTCTTTGCCTTCAGGCATTGTGCATTTTTGATGACTCTCTTCATTCTCCTTCGGCCCTGTCACTCCTGACACATAAATAAGTGCATACACACATACGTACATACACACACATACTGTACACACATACACACACACATACACACACTCACACACACACACATACACACACACACACACACACACACACACTCATACGAACCCACTAGGGTTACAGCTACACAGAGCCAGGAATAACCTTCAGGTTCTCCATCATCTCTGCACCCGGTTGTTAATAAAGACAGCTTGGATCCCCCGGCCTCTATAGCTATCTGCTTTAAACTGTCCATTCTCCATGACCTTAGCCGCTGGCCTGCCACACTGCACACTCCTACTCATTAGGTCATATCTTCAGGCCTGTTTCTCTCATCTGCACTGCTCCCACTGTAATTGATGTAACATTCACCAGACGATTGAACCAAGGAGAGCTTGCCGCAGTGTCAGTCGTCTGTGGGCTTCATCTGTGGAGTGTACAGTAGAGAAGGGGGTGGGGGATGGGGGCATTAGATACCTCTCACAGAATGTTTGTGTAGTTATTTTTCTTGCAACATGGCTGCCTGTTAGGGGTGTAACGGTACACAAAAACAATGGTACGGTACGTACCTCGGTTTTGAAGTCAAGGTTCGGTACAGGTTTTCGGTACAGTGGGGGAAAGTTTGGCTTTCCATATAACTAATTGTACTTGTAGGGCTGTCAACGAATATTCTATATTGAAATTAATAATCGACTTGTAAAAATATTTAAAAAAAATTATAATTATATTAGATTGTGAAAAAAACAGCCCCCGGTGGGAGGTCGTTTGTGGTTAACATACCGTTGTATTCGTTCGGTACACTACACAGCCGTTCAATACGGTACGGTACACACTGAAACGGTTCGGTTCGGTACGGATACGTGTACCTTTACACCCCTACTGCCTGTAACCCTTGGTAGCCACTTTTGAAAAAGAAAATACCACATTTCCGTACAGTGATACAAATGAGGCATTATTGCATTTCTCATGATATATTTCTCATATATAAACACATGGTTTGCACAATATGACAACCATTGTTTCTTCCAACATCCCAGGAAACAATTCTGTGAAAGGCCTCTATAGGGATGGCTAGTGTGACATCACGAATTACTTCCGTGTCCACTAGCATGTTTAGTCTAATGCGGCCAATGTAAACAGCAATGGTTACAGCCCAGGAACCGGTCACCCTTTTTACTGTGACATCCTACTTCGCTGACTTCTCAAAGTCTGTGAAAAAGGGTCTCAACTCGTATAACGCAAACCAGAAAAAAAACGGTAGCGGAGGAAAGCCATAGTAAGAGACTGTTTTGTTGACATCATTTCTATTGCTGCAACACGGGACACAGCACTGCACCGTTTTACTGCCTTTGAATATCCCGTCTGGAAGCAACAGGACACGGAAGTGGCGTTGTGGAATAATGATGATGTAGCGCCTAGCCATCCCTATAGGGAGGTGTAGTGGTTACGTCATTGCCGTTTTTCGTGTTTCACCCTCTGTCCAATGCACTGTATTTCCCCATTGCCCATTTCTAAATCGTCTCGTTTGAAACAAATAAAGCATTACCATTTGCATGGTGTACCTCTCTGTGCTTATTCATCCACAATCTATTAGCTCAGCATGAAAATATTCGCAATTAATCATAAAAAATAATCACCAAATTTGATTTCAACCAAAAATGCTTAAACAATAATGTTAGTGATAGAAGGGAACTCATTTTGTGCAAAAATGGAAAGCTTGTCAATTTCCATGCGGCAGAATTGTTACAATAGCCGATAATCCATTTTCCCCGATGATGAATCCCTATACGGGTGGAACAACCAGTGACGTCAGACTACACCTCCCTATTATAGCTGTCCTCCTGTTTCCTATGAAAGAGGACGGGTCAGTGTCATCATAGAAACGGCTCCCCTGTTGCCAATGCGAGACGCATCGCGTTGCAAGTGGTCGACATGTCTTCCGGTGCTGAACAACCTTGGTGAGTACATTGGGGCCGTGACCCGTCCTCTTATTATTAGACTAGCCAGTGTCTCGTGTGAGGAGAAGGCATAAAGCCAAAGATACAGTAGGTCTCACAGGAACATAAAAGCGTAACACCGTATTGGAGCATATATTATATACAGTAGTACTGAGTCTAGCCTACACGTTTTCTTTTCCCTTGTTAAGTTTTAATGTATTTTTATTGGATTCTACTTGACTGAGTGTGGGATGTGTGTGTGCAGTGTGTGACTCCTCTCTCTCTCTCTCTCTCTCTTGTATCCAGCCTTGACAGTTTACTGCCCTGGAGGGAGAACCCTCTACGCTGCTCAGGACCCGCACTGCTCTGATCCTGATTGATTTGAGGAGCGAGTCGTCATTACATCCGTCTGATTAGAAGGCGTTCCTCCTCACACCAAATAAACAGGAGAACCTTTTGCTGCTCTCATCCATCTGGTTACTCCTCTCCTCTCACCCTCTCCTCTCCCCACTCTCCTCCTATCCTCTCTGCCATATCTTCTCCCCTCATCCTCTCCTCCCTCTCCTCTCTCTTCTCCTCTCCTCCTCTCTTCCCCCCCCCCTCTTCTCCTCTCATCCTCTTCTCCCTCTCCCCTTTCTTATCTTCTCATCCTCTTTTCTCATCCTCTCTTCTTCCCACTCTCCGCTTCTCCTCTCCTCCCTCTTCTCCTCCCATCATCTCTTCTCCTCTCATCCTCTTGTCTTCTCCTCTCATGCTCTCCTCTCCACCCCCTCTCCTCTCATCATCTCTCATCCTCTCTTCTTCTCACACCCTCTCTTCTCCTCTCATCCTCATCTGTCTGGGACCTGATTAGAAGAACAGAAGACACAGAACTGATTAGAAGGCTCACACAGAACAAGCAGGACAACCTTTTGCTCTCAGCGTGTCACCTCTCCCCCCCCCCCTCAGTGTGTCACCTCTCCCCCCCCCGCCCCCTCAGTGTGTCACCTCCCCCCCCCCCCTCAGTGTGTCACCTCTCCCCCCCCCGCCCCCTCAGTGTGTCACCTCTCCCCCCCCCGCCCCCTCAGTGTGTCACCTCTCCCCCCCCCGCCCCCTCAGCGTGTCACCTCTCCCCCCCCCCCTCAGCGTGTCACCTCTCCCCCCCCCCCCCCTCAGCGTGTCACCTCTCCCCCCCCCCCCCCTCAGTGTGTCACCTCCCCCCCCCCCCTCAGTGTGTCACCTCTCCCCCCCCGCCCCCTCAGTGTGGCACCTCTCCCCCCCCCCCCCCTCAGTGTGTCACCTCCCCCCCCCCCTCAGTGTGGCACCTCTCCCCCCCCCCTCAGCGTGTCACCTCTCCCCCCCCCCCCTCAGTGTGTCACCTCTCCCCCCGCCCCCTCAGTGTGTCACCTCTCCCCCCGCCCCCTCAGCATGTCACCTCTCTCCCCCCGCCCCCTCAGCATGTCACCTCTCTCCCCCCGCCCCCTCAGCATGTCACCTCTCTCCCCCCGCCCCCTCAGTGTGTCACCTCTCCCCCCCCCCCCTCAGTGTGTCACCTCCCCCCCCCCCCCCCCTCAGCGTGTCACCTCCCCCCCCGCCCCCTCAGTGTGTCACCTCCCCCCCCCGCCCCCTCAGCATGTCACCTCTCCCCCCGCCCCCTCAGCATGTCACCTCTCTCCCCCCCCCCCCTCAGTGTGGCACCTCTCCCCCCCCCCCCTCAGTGTGTCACCTCCCCCCCCCGCCCCCTCAGTGTGTCACCTCCCCCCCGCCCCCTCAGCGTGTCACCTCCCCCCCCCCCCCCTCAGTGTGTCACCTCTCCCCCCCCCCCCCTCAGTGTGTCACCTCCCCCCCCCCCCCTCAGTGTGTCACCTCCCCCCCCCGCCCCCTCAGTGTGGCACCTCTCCCCCCCCCCCCTCAGTGTGTCACCTCCCCCCCCCGCCCCCTCAGTGTGTCACCTCTCCCCCCCCCCCTCAGTGTGTCACCTCTCCCCCCCCCCCCCCTCAGTGTGTCACCTCTCCCCCCCCCCCTCAGTGTGTCACCTCTCCCCCCCCCCCTCAGTGTGTCACCTCTCCCCCCCCCCCCCCCTCAGTGTGTCACCTCTCCCCCCCCCCTCAGTGTGTCACCTCTCCCCCCCCCCCTCAGTGTGTCACCTCTCCCCCCCCCCTCAGTGTGTCACCTCTCCCCCCCCCCTCAGTGTGTCACCTCTCCCCCCCCCCCTCAGTGTGTCACCTCTCCCCCCCCCCCTCAGTGTGTCACCTCTCCCCCCCCCCCTCAGTGTGTCACCTCTCCCCCCCCCCCCCCTCAGTGTGTCACCTCTCCCCCCCCCCCTCAGTGTGTCACCTCTCCCCCCCCCCCCCCCTCAGTGTGTCACCTCTCCCCCCCCCCGCCCCCCCTCAGTGTGTCACCTCCCCCCCCGCCCCCTCAGTGTGTCACCTCCCCCCCCCCCCCCTCAGTGTGTCACCTCCCCCCCCCGCCCCCTCAGTGTGTCACCTCCCCCCCCCCCCCCCTCAGTGTGTCACCTCTCCCCCCCCCCCCCCCCTCAGTGTGTCACCTCCCCCCCCCCGCCCCCTCAGTGTGTCACCTCTCCCCCCCGCCCCCTCAGTGTGTCACCTCTCCCCCCCCCCCCTCAGTGTGTCACCTCCCCCCCCCGCCCCCTCAGTGTGTCACCTCTCCCCCCCCGCCCCCTCAGTGTGTCACCTCCCCCCCCCCCCCCCCCTCAGTGTGTCACCTCTCCCCCCCCCCTCAGCGTGTCACCTCTCCCCCCCGCCCCCTCAGTGTGTCACCTCTCCCCCCCGCCCCCTCAGTGTGTCACCTCTCCCCCCCCCCTCAGCGTGTCACCCCCCCCCCCCCCCCCCCCTCAGTGTGTCACCTCTCCCCCCCCCCTCAGCGTGTCACCTCTCCCCCCCGCCCCCTCAGTGTGGCACCTCTCCCCCCCCCCCCCCCTCAGTGTGTCACCTCTCCCCCCCCCCTCAGCGTGTCACCTCTCCCCCCCCGCCCCCTCAGTGTGTCACCTCTCCCCCCCGCCCCCTCAGTGTGTCACCTCTCCCCCCCCGCCCCCTCAGTGTGTCACCTCCCCCCCCCCCGCCCCCTCAGTGTGTCACCTCTCCCCCCCGCCCCCTCAGCGTGTCACCTCTCCCCCCCGCCCCCTCAGTGTGTCACCTCTCCCCCCCGCCCCCTCAGCGTGTCACCTCTCCCCCCCGCCCCCTCAGCGTGTCACCTCTCCCCCCCGCCCCCTCAGCGTGTCACCTCCCCCCCCGCCCCCTCAGCGTGTCACCTCTCCCCCCGCCCCCTCATCCGGAATGACATTTTGAACATGAATTATGAAAATCCCTGATGGCTTGAGATTCCGGTGTGGTTGTTAATGTTAGTCGTCAACCAGAAGGACATAATCGCAGCGGCCTGAGCCTCTCTCTCTCATTCTCTCTCTCTCTCTCTCTTTTTTTCTCTCTTTCTCTCTCTCTCTCTCTCTCTCTCTCTCTCTATCTCTCTCTCCTGCAGGGTCGTCGGGTTTTAAGGTGGAGTCCCTTTTTGTGAGGTTTTTGTCCATTGCTCACTTACTCGCTCTGTTCCTTTAAGCCTACTCGCTCTGTTTTTCCTTTTGTTTTCTGTTAATCATTGCATTCCCCTATTCACACGCTTCTTCCCATAGACGTCGTTGATTGGTGCTCCCCCAACCACACGCTTGTCAATCACATCCCTCAGCTGTCACTGCTTGTCAATTAAGCATTTCCTGATTATTTATACCTCGTTTCCCCATTCAAGTTTTGTTGGATCGTTTTGATATTTCAGTTGCATTCGCCGTTCCTGCCTTGCCTGCTGTTTTTCCCTGTGCTTTGCCTCCAGGATATTCAAGAAGTATTCCTCTTGGACACCCGTTCCCCGTGGCGACGCGCTCGCTCCGTTTTGTTCCAACGCTCTTTACGCACAGCGCCTGGGTGAGTTTTTATGACTGTCTTTGATCCTATCCGTTTTTCGTGTGTTTATATAACACTGAAGATTTCCTGCTTTTTATCAGACAGTCACTCACCCAGCGTTCAGCTTTTTTGGATTGTTTCATTGGGATAATATTTTGGCCTTAACATCGCTCACTGTGTGTTTACACACCGAAGATATTATCACTTGGAATTGTATTTTGGGACTTCGCTCACAGTGTTTATTTTGCACCGAAGATTTCTATCACGTGGAATTGTGTTTGGGACGTTACTCACAGTGTGTATATACACCGAAGATTCAGTCACTTGGATTACTCTGTTTTTGGGTACAAGTCACCTCTCCTGTCACCTGCTCTGTTCCAACTGCACTCTGAGCTAACTCGCTCCCTCTCTCCCTCTCGGTCCCGCTACCACCTCTGAGATTCTGCCGAGAGAAGTCTGCAGAGCGGCTCTGACGTCATCGTCTGCTTCTCCAGACTACCATCCCGGGAGAGGCTGCAGAGCAGCAACATTCTTCCATGCTTGTATTCCAGTCTTTGTTTGATCTCTACCAAGTCTATGCTGTTTATTTAGTGTAAATAAACAAGCCCTTGTTTTTTGGCAACTCTGAATCTACTCTCTTGTGTCGTTGCGTTTGGGGTCGGTGTCAAACCATAACACTTTTGCAGTGAGGCGGGATTGGAACCCTTGGAAACCTTGGAAACCCAGCCATGTTCGCTAAATATGGACATGTGCTGTTCTGGAGTGAAGGAATACCGCCTTGTGAAAATTGTGTACAGATACATTATTTCAAACATTGTTAATGAAAACATTTTGGTCATCCATGATAAGGCCAGTGCATTGTTGTGAAGTGTTGGTCCTGACGCTCTGTGCCTCATCTTGATAGATTAACCGGGTGACATTCTGAAGAGGAGCACAGATGGGTGTGAGAACCTCACTCGTATTAGCGAGGAAAAAGCAAATTATGTCTGGAGTCAACCTCCACAACGTCCCATCATAGCGTCGTCATGGCAACGAGGAGGCGTGATAAATAAATCTCAGTGCGTTAATTAATATTCATCGGAAGAAAGTTGAGAGAACTGTTTTTTTTTGTCGCTCGTGCCTTCTGTTAACAGCATCTGTTACCAATTAGGGCCAGATTTTCCTCAAGATGAAAGTTGCCAGCATTCTGAGCTAAAATCTTATTTTTGTGATAAATAGGTTTGGAGGGGAAAGTACTACATTCGTTTGTTTTGGGTGTTCCAGTGGATTACGGAAGTGATCACAGTTTTCTTTACAGTTTTTACAGTTTTCTTTACAGTTTTTACAGCTTTACAGTATATCCTTTCCAAGCCGATCGATGCCACAGGGTTGCTGCCTGAGTCTGGCCTGCTGGATCTTCTGCGTTGAATCACTGTAGTGCCTTTGAATCAGGTGTAGTTGTTTTGTCTGGAATGGAGTCACTTTTCTCAGTGTTGCATTCTGTCCCTCTATCACTGTGTGAAATCCCTCATTCCATTCAATTCAAACCTTTATTTATTCTCGAAAAGGACAATAATTTTGAGGTCACCCTCATTTTCAATGTCATCGAGACTTACAGACAATGCATACATTATTACAATATAATAATAATAAATAATAATAATAACTCTATCCATATAGCACCTTGCACACATGGACCGCAGCCCAAAGTGCCGCACAGCAAATAGTAAAAACAATGCATAAAGTGCAGACATAAGAATAGGTATAAAAGACAATAAAAGTAGTGCAACGTAAACGTGCGGACATAAGAATAGGCATAAAATAAGTACAATAGTACAATGTTGCTCGAAGGCATGTGAACCCCCCTAAAACAGTCAGTCCCCCAAACACCCCACACATCAATCCCCACCACATCCCCATCCAAGACACGGCCCCTGATAAAGTACGTCATGACGAAGGAAAACACAAACAGCCCGCGCGCCACTGGCACTAGGAAGTTCTTATCTCAAGAACTGAGACTTGCTTTGTATATTTCTGACGCCTGGTCTACATGTACTATGCCACAGACGCAACACAACACAGACAGGCAGATTGTTACACTGTTAAGTATTTTTACATTTATTGATATGGCTTTATTGTTTTAACCCCTTAACCTCTTATTTTTTTTATGATTGCATACCCAAAGTAATTTGCGATTTATTATACTTTATACTTATAGCACGTGCATGAGTCTGGTCTCTTTTGAAAGGTAACATTCTTAAGTTGCTAACACAACAAAGACAAATCACATTGAGTGCTAATGAAATAGAGTAACAGAGGTTTGAACACACTGAAGTAAAAGTTGTGTGTACTCTTTTTAAGTTTTTAAGTTCCAGCTGAGAGGTAGGATCTGGAAAACATAACTGTTCCATAGCTTTAAGTCTTATGTAGTACAGGTCCAAATTCTTAAAAAAAAATGTACCCCAATTTAGCCGTGCCAATTCTCCCCTCCCCTGTCGTGACCGTTGCTCGCATGCGCCCGCCACTGGCCGGTTGTAGGGAGGATAGAAGCCCATCACATGTCCCCTCCGATACATGTGGAGGCAGCCAGTCACATCTTTTCACCTGCTAGCGCGGACTCTCATTGGCGAGGAGTAACGTGTAGGAGGCTCACACTGCCGCACCCATTTTCTTGTCTTTTGCTGTGCAGGCGCCCCAACCGACCTGTAGGAGTCGCTGTTCACAAGAACCAGACTACCACCCATCAACTCCCCTCCCGCTAACTCTGCCAATTGAGTCAGTATGACGGCCGGCCCAAGCCGGAGGCAACGCTGACAGCCGGATTCTATACCGGTGTCTCTTGCGTTGGTGACGAGTGCAATGTCCGCTGCGCCACCCAGCCAAATTTTATAAAAATCCCATGAAGAAAAGGTTTTTGTAATGTGTGTACCGGTAAAAATTCAGCGTGATTATCCAAAATGGCTGTCCACTTCAATTCATTCAGACGAGCGAGTCACAACAAAGGACTTCTTCATCATTTTCCCTCACCTTCCCCCACTCTCACCCGCCCGTCTGGGATCGCTTTCGGAGCAGACGCTCCTTGGCTACAATGGTGGTCAATCATTTTCACCATCAGCGGTGACTGGTCAGTTCGGGACGGAGCGGCCTGTCAAATAACGCTCGCCGGATATTTCGTCTTGTAAGTCGAGACCCGAAGCACGCAATTGGTTGAGAGTGTGGCGATCAAAAGGCGGCAAATTCAACAAACAGTGTATTGGATGATCAGCGAAAAATGCAGCCCGGAGCTAACAGACGAGTGCATGACGGCCCGCCGTCCGATGCTTAAATCCCAATAACGCTGTGGGTCCACCAGACCCGCAAATATCACAACACCACACAAGGGTTAAGTAGTACAATGTCAAGGTACTGGCATTTTCCTTGAGTATTTTCATTTTAGGGATATTTTACTACATTTACTGTAAGGGTCCACCTGTCCCTGGACCTTTCTTCCCAGTCTGTACTCCTCAAGAGCCCCCTCCTTTTCACATTCTCTCCCATGGTCTCCCTCCACTCATGAACAATATTCCTCTGCCTATTCTAGGACCCTTCCCCCCTGCCTGTACTCTTCAACAACCCCCACATTTACCCCCACCTTTGCACAGACATTTCCCATCCGTACCTCCCCCTGCTGGACATTCATCTGAACTTCCCCTTGTCTCCCTCATGCATACCCTCCTGGTGCACTGGTGTATATTCAATGTCTACATGTCTCTCTGTGCCCTTCCCCTGCTACATTGTCTCTTGTTCCCTTGTTAATTGTTATTTATTATTTCCTTGTATGTTGTTTTGTTTACTCTGTCTAGTGTTCAGTCTTCTTGTGTAGTTAGTTCTGTGTGCTTCCCTGTTTATATTCCCCATTGTGTTTGGTCTGGTGTTTTCGTGTAGCCCTGTTAGTTCTGCCTTTCCCTCATGTGTGTCTCGTTTTGCTAATTGCCCTGCTGTCTCTTTAGTGTTGATTGTTCCCCCTATATCTGGTGTGTGTTTCCCTACTCTTGTTGTCGGTTCATTATTGGAGTTCCTTGTTTTGAGATCCCTGTCTTGATGTTCCTGAGTATCCTGTCCTTGCTGTTACCCTCGTCCTTGCGCTGTCATTCGTTCCTTGTCTCCCTATTCTTCAGTAAGTCTAGTTTTTCAGTTTGTATTGTCATCTTTGTTTTCGTTTTTACAGTCTCGTTTTCTTAGTGTTTGTTTTGTAGATTAGTTGTGCCTTCCCCTACCAGCTCTGCTGTGGTTCCTCTGTTGTTTTTGTACCTGCTCTCATTTATGAGATTCCTTGTTTTGGTTGCTACCCTTTTTGAAGTAAAGACAATTTTTGTAATATCTTTGTTGCTGCCCTTGTTTGCAATTGGATTATTTTTGGTCACACTTCACCCCTGGCTCGAAGTGTTCAAATTAAAGGAGCAGTGCTCACTTTTGACAATCCATATCTACCTCTCCCTCGTATCTGTTTGCGCCTGGGCCCTCTGCTAACACATCCATAACATTTACACTATATTTTATAGACTTGTATCTGAACCCATCAGTTACTAGTTACTTTGAAGAAAAATACTTTTCATGGAAAACTAATTTGAAGCCTGCCAACCTAAAGAGGAAGTAATCAGAGCAGCATAACTGGTTCAATAATTTAACAAACTGACAGATGTCTGGATGGAGATCGTTTTTGATCATGAACTCTACGATAAAGAGGTCACCATGAAGCTGACGCGCATGCGCCAGGGCACCAGTAGTGTAGCTGAGTTTTCCATCGCTTTCAGGACACTGGCTGGGGCTACAGGCTGGCCTGAGGGACCACTCATCACTTTGTTCACCAACGCGTTATCTAATCAGGTTAAAGATGCTTTGGCGGTTGTGGGATCTCCAGACAATTTTGACACACTGGTCACTACCGCCATACGCGTTGATAACCGGATCAGAGACCGTGAGCGTGAGAGGCGGGGCCAACGTTTTTGTATCCCGCTGGAGGAAGTTTCGTCCTTTCCTCCACAACCTTCAGTGGCCAGCTCGTCTGAACCTATGCAGGTGGACAGCACTTCTGTGCGTGACTCCAGGCAGACTGATTCTCATGTGGACTGGTGCCGGTACTGCAGGAGAAAAGGTCACACGAGGGTGGAGTGTCCGAAACTGAAGGGAAACGGTCAGTCTCGCTAGTGGGCCGAGAGACACTAGTGAGACATCACATCACCCCCTTTCGAACCTTTTTGCCTGTGGTTTTAGGCTGGAATAGGCAGTCTGTTAAGGTTGACACCTTTTTAGACTCAGGGGCAGTGGACAGTTTCATCGATTCCAGATGGGCTGAGGACTCTAAAATACCTGTACATTCCCTCCATCAGCCCTGTAGTGTCACAGCGCTTGATGGACGGCCATTGGGTACAGGCAGTGTCACCAAAAGAACCAATTATTTATCTATGCGGGTTGCTTATGGGAACCATTCTGAGCGCATTCGTTTTTTTTGGTGGATTCCCCCACGTATCCCATTGTGCTGGGTCATTCTTGGCTTAGTAAACACAAGCCACAGATAAATTGGGGTGAGGAGAGGGACACTGTCATGCAGTGGGGCTCCCAATGCAGTCACCGTTGTTTCCAAATTCCTCCGTCACCCACGAGTTATGATCAGTTTAGTGAGAGCGGTTGTGATCCTGTTGAAGCAGTGGGCGGTCTTGGTTTCCAGAGCCCACTCTCTCAACCATTGCACTCCCAGCCATCTGTCGATCAGGATGGGAGTTTGGAATGGGATCCACAGTTTGATTGGGACTCCCTCGGTGAGGAGGTTCTGGCAGAGGACAGTTTAGACAGTTTAGAGGCTCTGTGTGAGGACTTCTCATCGCTTACTTGTACAGCTGACCCCCTCATGGAGAGCACCAACATCATGAGCGTGGAGTCACACCCGTTACCAGAGGGAGTTCCCACTGTCTATGCTGACCTCAGTGAGATGTTTAGCAAACAAAGGGTCACCATCTTGCCATCGCACCGACCTTATGATTGCGCCATCAAATTGCAGCCGGGCTCTATTCCCCCTCGTGGTTCCTTGTACTCGTTGTCGGTCCCCGAAAGCGCAGCTATGAACACCTACATCAAGGAGGCTGTGCATACCAGTTTTATTAGACCTTCCACTTCACCTGCGGGTGCTGGATTCTTTTTTGTGGGAAAAAAGGATGGAGGACTGAGACCCTGCATCGACTACAGAGGTCTGAACAGCATTACAGTAAAAAAACGGTATCCCCTTCCCCTGATGAACTCGGCGTTCGAACGCCTCCAGGGGGCATACATTTTTACCAAACTTGATCTCCGCAATGCCTACAATCTGGTGCGCATACGCCAAGGGGATGAGTGGAAGACCGCGTTCAACACTCATAATGGTCACTACGAATACCTGGTGATGCCATTTGCTCTTACTAATGCCCCTTCAGTTTTTCAGGCGTTAATCAATGAAGAGCTCATGGAGATGTTGGAAAAGTTTGTTTTCGTCTACTTAGATGACATTCTGATATTCTCCAAGTCCATTTCTGACCATGTCAAACATGTCAGGCAGGTCTTGAGGTGCCTTTTGGATGCACGGTTGTTTGTGAAGGCTGAGAAGTGTGCCTTCCATGTCCGCTCTGTGTCCTTTCTGGGATTCATTGTATCTGAGGGGAGGATTCTAATGGACCCCAAGAAGGTGTCAGCAGTGACAGACTGGCCTACACCCGTCTCAGTCAAGCAGTTGCAATGATTCCTAGGATTTGCAAACTTCTACCGTCGTTTTATTTGTAATTTCAGTTCAGTGGTAGCACCTATCACTGCACTCACCAGGAAGACAGCACCTTCCCATTTCCAGTGGACTCCCAAGGCTGAGGCAGCGTTCATTGAGCTTAGGAGAAGGTTCAGTTCTTTTTTTTTTATTGGTCTTTTTCCCCCTCCATTTTCCTCCGATTTTCTCCCATCCCAATGTTAGTCGTATGCCAATTCCCAGTCCCTTCCTGGTCGCTGCGCTTTACCCCCCACAGTCAGATAATTTGGGAGAGTGGAGGCTACCACGTGCTTCCTCCGACACACGTCCAGCCAATCACCGCTTCTTTTCACCTGGCAGCGCGGATTCTCATTGAGAGGGCGTAGCGTGTGGGAGGACCACACTATCCCCCTCACGTCCAATCCGCGCTTAGCAGGCGCCCCGACCGAACTGTAGGAGTCGCTGTTTACAACGACCCGGACCCACCCCGCCAGCTTCTCCCACCCTCTGATACAGCCAATTGTATCAGTGCAGACGGCCAGCCAAGCTGGTGACAACCCCGGAGCTGTGAGCTGGATTCGAACAGGCGAACCAAGCTCACAGCTCCGGGGCTGGTGACGAACGCAATCTCCGCTCGACCACCTAACCGCCCCGAGAAGGTTCAGTTCTGAGCCTATCCTCATTACTCCTAACCCATCCCTGCCATTTATCGTCGAGGTGGATGCTTCTGAGCTTGGAGTCGGAGCTATTCTGTCTCAATGCTCATCGTCCGACGGTAAGGTACACCCATGTGCGTACTATTCATGTGGGCTCTCGCCGGCTGAAAGAAACTATGATGTTGGGGACAGAGAGCTGTTGGCAGTCAACTTGGCATTGGAGGAGTGGCGCCATTGGCTAGAGGGAGCTGAACACCCATTCACAGTCTCGCGACAGGTCACTGTTTTTCTCTCGGTTTAATTTCCTCCTGACGTACCGCCCCGGGTCTAAAAATATCAAGCCGGATGCACTTTCCCGATTATATGATGGATCAGAAGAGGACCGTCCTCCTGAGCCCATTGTTCCTGCAGGACAGATCCTAGCTCCTGTGACATGGAGCATTGACTCTGCTGTGCGGAGGGCACAACGTTTGGAACCAGATCCGGGTGGGGTGCCCCCGGGTCGGTTATTTGTACCAAACAGCATTCGTTCTCGGGTGTTGAAGTGGGGCCACTCCTCTCGGCTGACAGGACATCCCGGAGTGCACAGAACTCGTGACTTCTTGGCCAGAAGGTTCTGGTGGCCTGGTATGATGAATGACATTCAGGAATTTGTGGCAGCCTGCCCCGTTTGTGCACGGAACAAAGTTTCTCAACAGTCACCACCAGGGCTGCTTCATCCTTTGCCCATTCCTAGTCGTCCGTGGAGCCACATCGCCATGGATTTTGTGACTGGTCTGCCTCCTTCTGATGGTCACAGCGTCATCATGGTGGTGGTGGATAGGTTCTCCAAAGCAGCTCACTTCATTCCGCTGGTCAAGCTGCTATCTGCTCAGGAGACCTCTCAACTGGTGGTTGACCATGTCTTCCGAATTCATGGCATCTGCCAGGACGTGGTGTCGGACCGTGTACCCCAGTTTACTGCTCGGTTTTGGAAGGCATTCTGTGCTATACTGGGTGCGACGGTTAGCCTGTCATCAGGGTTCCACCCGGAGAGCAATGGGCAAACAGAGCGCACCAACCAGTCTATGGAGAGTACGCTCCGCTGCTTGGCCTCCTCCAATCCTACCACAGGACCTAGCATGTCCTACCATGCTCTGTAAATAACTTATGTACATATACCGATATGCCCTACTCTGTTTACTTGTTTTATTGCACAATGTCATTCTATTGGATTCTATTATATGTTATTACTATTGTATTATGCACATCGTTGCGGGCAAGACCACCCACATTTCATTGTATACTTGTATGCCGTGACAAATAAAACTCTTGACTTGACTTGAATCCGACCACTTGGAGTCACCAACTGGCATGGGCAGAATATGCACATAATTCATTGTGCAATGCATCCACTGGTCTCTCCCCACTTGAGGTTCAGTTTGGGTATCAGCCTCCACTGTTTCCTGAACAGGAGAGGGACGTGGGGGTGCCATCTGCCGAGGCGTTTATCCGTCGGTCTCGGGCAACATGGAAGAGGGTGTGCGTTCGGCTCTTGTACCGGCTGCGGCCCGGCACAAGCGGTCGGCGGATGTACACCGCCTTCCTACTGTGTGGGCCAACAGAATTATGATGATGGTAAAGAGGGAAAGAAAGAAAGAAAGAAAGAAAGAAAGAAAGAAAGAAAGAAAGAAAGAAAGAAAGAAAGAAAGAAAGAAAGAAAGAAAGAAAGAAAGAAAGAAAGAAAGAAAGTATAATCCAAATAAACAAATACGCACATGTAGTACTTAATGACCTAATCAGAACCTAATCCTCTGCGTTGTGTTCAAAACCTTAATAGCCTAGAGTACTTCAAAAAAGCAAACCAGGAAATGGTTTGTATACGGCAGATGTTCAGAGGAGACGACGGTTTTGAAGAAAACAGTTCCGGGCAGATTGATCTTTGAAGAATCCGTGTTTAATGAAAAGGATTTCAACAATGTTACAAATCAACGATTTGAAGAATAAATGCAATGAAAACTACGAGATGCAGCCGCTATGCCGGAGGTTCGTAGAATTCAGACTAAATATTCAATATCTAATGAGCTCGACGTCTGTCTTGCTTCTCCGTTGTTATCTCTCGTCAGCTCCGGGGCGTCGCCGCTGACTTCCAGTCCAGTAGGTGGGGGGAGATATGTAGAGTGGGTGTTCCTTGCTCTTCGTCGTCCGTGTGGGTTGTGTAGCTTTCTCCCAGAACCACGTATCTTAAAGACTCTGTCTCCTCCTCCCAACTTTACGTCATGGGGGCGGGTCGTTCTGAGCGTTAAAGAGCTTCCTATTGGATGGCCAGTGATCGTGCCCGTTTATAGTCTACCTCCACGTCTAATTCGCTGAAAATAGATGTCTGTCTCTTTGAATAGCCCTCGGCCGGATCTCCTTTTAAGGGTGTTCCTAGCAGTTTCTAGTTGGAGGTGTTAACAGCTGCAGAACGGTTTCTTAAAGGGGAGCAATGTAATCAGCTGGACCGGTTCCTGTGGCTGATTACTGTCTCCTGTGTTTTAGGGCTCGGTGTCAACACTTCATTGTCTCGACCAGTCCTACAACCACAAGGATTCTTTTGATCTATTGTAACTAGGGGAGTTTGAGACCAAATGTCTGGCGTGTCTTTGTTTATGATCCACACGCCACTATTATCTCTAAATCTCGGCTTCAAGAAGTCTATTGATCTTGGGGGGTTTGAGTCAGAAGTATAGTGTGTTCTTTGTTGTATGGTCAACACACCAATATGGTATCTGAGTGTGGCCTGAGGAAGTAAACTAGTGATCTCACTATCTCAAAGGTGCAGTTTGAGGGGTTTGAGCCAGCGCGGGACCCGATCCCCCCCTCCCCCCTTCCCACCCACAACAACAAAGCCCCCCAGCCCCACACAGAGGAACAGATCACAAACGAACAATACTTCGAACCTGCCAACATCAATGAAATAACCAACGCCAATGGACTGAACATTTTTCACATTAACATTAACAGCTTAAAAAACAAATTGGATGAAATCAAACAATTATTCATAAATGGTAAGGCAAACATACTGTGCTTCTCAGAAACTAAGCTTGACGATTCTGTAAAAGATCCAGAGATAGAGATTGAGAACTACTCAATAATCAGGAATGATAGGAACAAACATGGAGGTGGTGTCTGTGTGTACATACACAAGGACACCAAATTCATCAACAGAAATGACCTGAATCATAAATCAATTGAAACTGTATGGGTGGAAATCCTATTCGAAAGGGCGAAATCCCTACTGGTTGGCACAGTCTACAGGCCGCCAGATCATAGTGGCTTTTATGATACACTGGATGGGTGTTTAGCTGGAGTTGAGGATGTAGACAAAATTCTTATTGGAGACTGGAACACGGATATGCAACGAAAAGATGCACCCGTCTTCAAGTCATTCAGTAGGTTTTGTGATCTGCACGGCCTCAGCCAGCTAATCACCCAACCCACACGTGTATGTGAATCAACTCAGACTACCATTGACCTCATTCTGACCTCCGACAAGTCCAAGATCTCCAATAAAGGGGTTATAGCATGCGGGTTAAGTGATCATTATATGATATTCTGTACCCGCAAAAAACTAAAACAAAAGGCTGGCTGCCACAAAACAGTCACATCTAGAGACCTCAAAACCTACTCTAGCAAGGCCTTCAACCTTGAACTGGAGAGTCTGGACTGGTCAGATGAACTCAATGGTACACTGGTTGAAGAAACATGGCTTGGTTTCAAAACCAAATTCTCAACAATACTAAACGACATGGCCCCCCTAAGAACCACCAGGGTAAAAAATCGCGCTGAGCCGTGGATGCACTCCGAAATACTGGCCGCTATGAAAACCAGAGACAAAAAATGCTCTGAGTTTCGTAAAAGTCAGTCAAAGCTTACTAAAAGCACGAGCAGTGAACTCCAAGCCCACGTGACTGAACTCAAACTAGAAAGAAACAGACTAAGAAACGACGTAAACTCCATGATAAAAACTGCAAAAAAGAATTTCATCAATGACAAAACTGAGGAAAACAAAAACAAACCACGTGAACTTTGGAAATTACTCAATAATCAACTAGGATGCAGTAAAAAACTTAAAACCAGATTCTCAAACATAAACATAAAAACGGACAACACGCTCATCACAGACAAGCTGGATGTAGCCAATTACTTAAACATTTTCTTCACAAACATAGCCACAACACTGGTAAACAAACTACCCTCCCACTCAGGGCTTTATGGGGTAGAACACATAGTAGCTTACTACAAAAACCTAGGGGTCCGCAAGGACGACTTCAAGCTGGAAATGGTAACAACAGATGAGGTACTCAATAAACTGAGCGCCCTCCAACCTAACAAGGCCACTGGCCACGACAACATCCCTTCCAAATTCCTCAGAGACTCAGCAGCCGCCATCACCCCAATCATCACACACACAGGGACCGAAACTAAAGCCCGCCGCCCGCCAGGGGCGGTCTGTTTTTACCTTTGGCGCATGACACTTAGAGGGCTGCCCGCCGTGTGGCGTGTAGACGTGTAGTTCATAAGCAGGCCCCTAAAAATATTTGTATGCGAACGGTAAAAATCAATTACGCGCACGCTGTGCGAATACAGATTATAGCCTCTCTCGTCTTTTTTTTCCTCCGCTGCGAGATCGTTAAAAAAAAAAAGTCCCACATTGCACTCAAGCCAACGGTCCAATCACAGTAGAGTGAAGTGACTGGTTTCATGGGAAATAAAGCAAATGACCAATCGGAAGCTCTCATTTTTCTTGTTTACTTCCTGAAACTCCGCGATCAGGGCTCTCGTTTTCCGAGACACCAAGTTATTATAGTCTCTCTTACCAATAGCAATAGATTTTAGAACACCTAGATTTATCGATAGCAATAGTAATATAACGTTAATGCAACAAAACGAATGCCTTGCTTTGTTAATCATAACGTTGATGCAGTAGCGTATGTCGGTGTGTTGGCTGTAACGGACATGACAATAACATAACGTGTACACATTAAAATTGCGATAATCTATTCTAACATTTTCAAATCGATGCAGTTGAATTTCCCCCTTAGGATCGATGCATTGTTACACCCCTACACCAAAGTCACTGGCCCACTGTGTATCTGTGTGTATAATAACTTGGCTAGCGTTATCAACAGCAGAGGTGGGCAATGGGTCCAGCTGCAGCACCGGAGTGCAAGCGATGTGATGTAATTGGCAGACTCGACTGTCAATCAATGGTCTACCTGACACGCAAACTCAAACAATGTTTCTGTACTGGAGGTGTGATTGATTGATTGATTGATTGAAAACTTTATTAACAGATTGCAGAATGGGTACAATACAGTACAGCTCAATACACACAATTGTTAAGGGGATGCAGACCAGAGAAAGACTTTCGTCTTGTTTACATCAGGGTCCCCCATTTCAATTAATCAGGAAAGTGTACAGTAGGAAAGTGTACAGTATTTCAATAGGCAACCCTGAAAGGATTATTTTTCTAGAAGAGCAACACAGCCAAAACAGACAGTGGAGCTGTTTGCAGATAGCAAGCATTTTGACTTATTGCGTGGTGGCGATGTCTCGCAGATAATACAACTACAGTACAAGTATGATTATATAATATATATTTTATTTAAAAAAAAATTGTATATATAAAATATATATTGGCAGGTAAGAAATATGCTTGGCGGGTAGACTCTTCCCATCTACCCGCCACTGGCCGGTGAGTCAAAAAGTTAATTTCGCTCCCTGCACACACATAATAAACCTCTCCATAAAACAGGGACACGTCCCCAAGGACTTTAAAATTGCGAGGGTGACCCCTCTGCACAAAAAGGGCAGCAAATTAGACCCACAACCTGCTTGTGGTGAAGGATCGGTGAGCCGTCCGATTTCTTAAAGCCTCTTGCCTTCCAAATGGCCGCGAATAGGTGGCATACGCCATGCGCATACGCAGAGTCTGTAAAGATGTTAACCGTGCGATCTTTAGCTATTATGCATGCTTCTGTTAGTGCTATTAGTTCTGCGAGCTGGGCCGAACATGGTTGCATGCATTGTCCGGCCTTTCTTGTTAGTGTTTCTCCGTTAGGTTTGCACTGTACGACGGCGTATCCTGACCTTAAATTTTCCCCCTCCCGATAGCAGGACCCATCCACAAAAAGTGAGAGTTCTGCTATCGCGAGCGGGTCGACTCCCAAATCAGGACGGAGTTTCACGAAAGCCTGTCGCTTCCACCTCACACTCATGCGGTTGACCCTCGCTCGGGAGTGGTACCAGATCCGCCGGGTTACTGCCGTGGCATGTTTTTATCGTAACGTCCGAGTACTGCAGGAGCCTCATGTAAGCCTGTTGCCGTTGGCTGGTCAGAACAAATTTGCCTCTTTCAATCAAGTTTGCCAATTTGTGATGTGTCCAAATGCAAATGTCATATCCCATTGTCACGGCCGTTGCCTTCTCATACATCAAATGTGCGGCGGCCAGGGCCTGATAACAAGGTGGCAGACCCTGCTCTACCGGCGAAAGAGCTCTAGAGTAATATGCTATCGGTTGTTTTTCCCCAAGAATCCGACCGTCCGAACATACTGTCCAGACTGGGGTAAGTGAGCGGCGTATTTTTGCTTTATGCAGGAAAAACCTGCTCCAGTGTCTGCCATCATCTCTGTTAATTTGCCCTCCACCAGGACCTGCAGAATAGGTTCTTGCTCAGCTCCCTTGGAAACCACAATCATTTGATTTCCCCCCGTCGCATTCTCTGGGCACCCCTAGTGATTACCCCCCTGGTTTCGGGGCCCTCCTGTCTCCCCCTGGTCGTGGGGCCCTTGTGACTCCCCCTGGCGCACGGGTCTTCCATACTCCGAGCCGGGACGGTATGGTTGCCTACATCTCATTTCCCTGTGTCCCTGCATGCCGCAGTTCCAACAGTGGAAACGGGGAAACTGTTGTTCGTTCCCCGGTCCCTGTGTAAACCGTGGGCCTGATTGCCCATTCCCTGCCTGCCGCCTGGACGCCTGGTTCTGTGAACTATAGCCATAGCTTCTCACTACCTGAGGTGCAGGCGGGGGTCCCTGGTCCTGCATGGGTGGAGAGGTAGCAGATGACACCATTACTGCCTGCAACCTCCTTTGGGGCTGCAGTTGTTGCTGAGTTAACTTCCTTGAGTCATTTCTATCCTGATCCCTGACTTTCTGCTCCTGAGCCCTTTGCTTCTCCACACTATGTGTTACATGTGCACAGAACAAAGGATAAGTCATGTCCATTAACCCCACCACGTCTTCCAGTCTATTCTTAACCACCTCTGGAAGCCCTCTCATCACACTTTCTCTAAACATCGCTCTCTGCAACGGGTCAATTTCTGGGTTGTGTCCTAGCTCACCTCTC
>NC_140180.1:87997914-88007784 GCF_963971535.1 Notolepis coatsorum
AAAACCTAACAATAGGGAAAAATGCAGCACAGGCAGTGTGGAGGAGAGAAACCTTAGAAGGGCCATTCAAGGGGGGATCTCCCTTCTTAGATGTCGGTGATAGTAGTGTTGCAGACGGACAGTTGGTAAGCATGCACTCATGTGTGTAGTGATTTAGTGAAACAAAGATGAGTGCATGCAATAGCAACTGAACATTTTGAAAAATGTAAGATAGAGCTGATAGCGATAGCAACTGAACATTTTGAAAGATTAAAGATAGAGCTGATAGCGAATCTATTTGAGGCAGAGGGGCGGCGCAAAGAGGGTTGCGTCCTCCCCGTCTTAATCACGGGACGTTCAACGCTCTTCTGCTTTCCCGCTCTCTCCCTCCCCTTCTCCTCTTTTTCTCTCCTCTTTCACCCTTGCTCTCCTCTCTTTCTCTTTATCCAATCTTGTATTAATTGTACCACACTGTATGCTACTAACTGGATCGATCCATGCTGTAATAAACGATCGTACTGAACTTATAGAATTTTCTCCTTTCTATTTCTGATATGAATCTTTCTCATCAATAATAATAGCCCTTGCTTCTCGGGACCACAAAGTGAATTCCATCAGATGTACATCCTTACACACGTTCTAAGTACACATACAATTACAATCTTTATTGTGTCTATTTATTATGTCTTTATCGCAAAGTAAATGATCACATCTGTAACAGGAAATTGACCTCTGCATTTAACCCATCCATTTAGGAGCAGTGGGCATGGCCACAGTCCAGCGCCCGGGGACCAACCCCAGTTCTAAGTGAGGACTGGCCTGCCCTGGTCCCTAAATCAAACACACCTACACTTCACTCAGAGTCAGTTCAGTTGTACCTCCGTGTAACAATATGAGATTCCAGACTCATATGATTGTGATCATTGTAGTTTTCGTGGAGTTTTAGTTTGACATTTTAGAGGTACATTTTCTTGAGAGTAGTTAAGACGTATATGAACTACTTTTCATTGTGAAGTATAGCTAGTAGTTTGGCAAACTACAGTTTTAAAGTTTTTACAGTTTCCCCAACACCAGGAGTAGTTTCCCTTCATGCGATTTGATTTGATTTGATATGATTTGATGCGTGTCTTTTATGATATGCGTGGGAGGAAACCAGGCACCCAGAGGAAACCCACACGAACACGGGGAGAGGAGAGCATGCAGACTCCTCTCAGAAATATATTATACGTGCCGTGATACAATGACAATGAAACTCATTTCATCCAATGTACCAGTGGGATTGCGGCTCATTCCATCGATTCGGACCAATTTCCTCCCCACCCTTATTAGTGAATATAGACTATCTGATGATAACACAAGACCTTTTGAAGTCTCTCTGCATGGTTATATCGCAGTCCAGGGCTCAGTGAGTTGAGCCGAGTGGTCTGTGCTCACCCTGAAAGCTGATGCAAATGATGGTCGCCCCCCCCCCCCCCCCCCCGTCCCGTCCCTGTCCCCCCCATCTTGCCAAAACGCAGGCAGGAATCCTGCGGTAATTGGGAGAAGATAGGTTTCCCGCGATGTACTCACGGGCGACCTTAGCCGCCTCCTTCTTCATTTTCGCTTTGGCCCGCGGAACCCAGCGAAGAGGACGCCAAAGTAATCCAATCAGCCTCCGTCCACGCATTTCAATTAGCGCTAATTGCCCGTCCCGCGGCAGAGGTCACTGGGCGCGACACGGAGCTAGCTGAGGGGGCGCCTCGCAGCCGCATCTCCATAATGGCCCAATTCTCGCCGGGGGATTGCCGGGCGACCTCGACTCTGCCTCTGTGTGGCTCCAGAGCCATTACACTCGGTTGAGTACAGCCTCACAGCATGTCAAATACGGTTAGCACGCAACACGCTCGTCATTTAGCACCGCTTGGCCGTCTGCCATTAGGCATTTGAACCACGCGCCATTGTTAGTCGGGTGTCCCGCCGAGCGAACCTCACGATACAGCTAAATTTGTTTACTTTGTCTCCGTGTCTGTCCCCAAAGAGGTAGCAGATTAAGCCCGATCTTCTTCACTTCTCGCAAAGCGTAGATGAAAAGCACCCGTTCTCAAGACTCCCTCATGTTTTCATGATATGACTCAGAGATCGTTTTTGAAGCCCAGGCCCTGGGTTCTATAAGGCCCCTATTTTGGGGCCCCGCGGCGTTTGAAGTGATAAGACATCTGTTAACCGTGTGACTTCACGACGGTGTTGGCTACAACAGCTTTCGGTTGCTGCTGTGATTGTTTATTATTTTTTTTCCCAACTAAAGAGTAGCGTGTTCTTGTTTTTTCTCCCTGGCTGATCTTCTCACTCACTGAGACAGAATGTGGCGTTTGAAGCGCAGGCAGATTCCACAGCAGTCTACCCTCTGCAGAGAAGAGATAGAAAGAGGGCAAGGGAGGGGGGAGAGAGAGAGAGAAGAAAAAGGAGGAGGAGGAGAGGAAGAAGAACAGAGAGAGTAGGGATTGCTGTCTGCAGATGGTGTGTGTGTGTGTGTGTGTGTGTGTGTGTGTGTGTGTGTGTGTGTGTGTGTGTGTGTGTGTGTGTGTGTGTGTGTGTGTGTGTGTGTGTGTGTGTGTGTGTGTGTGTGTGTGTGTGTGTGTGTGTGTGTGTGTGTGTGTGTGTGTGTGTGTGTGTGTGTGTGTGTGTGTGTGTACAGAGATGAAAGGGACTTGCGGGGGGAATACTCATTATGCATTGAGGAAACCCAGAATGAAAAAAAGAGAGATAGAGAAAAGAGATCACCAAAGAGATATTAGCATATAGGGTGGTTTCTTAGAAGCTGTCAAGGTGACACATGGAGACGTGGTATTCCTCAGGAGAGACGTTCAATTGCATTGATCTTTTCAATTATTATATATCAGGGATACTCTGTGAGACCTAATTATCTTGTCGTCATGAAACAGAAACAGTGTTTAAGAGTAGTAGAACTTTGAATTGATAGAACGACTATTCCCATTCAAATCCACAGTCTCGCATGGTCGGTCAGCTGAAACACCCTAATGAGTGGCTTTGGCGCCATTGACCGTATTCAGTAATTTTGCTCTTGTGTCACGCTCAGGTTGGGATTCCTTTCCACCCTGTTCCCACCGTGGGTGGTGTTACGAACTAGAGCCATTCTAGGGAGCAGTTTGGTCATTTAAGCTCTAGCCCTAACACACAGAGTGTATTAGCGGAAGTGATAAGGCAAATTATATGGAGAACTATTTTATTGCACTGCACTGTTGCATCATTTTACTCTGTCTACTCTATTCTACTATTTATGGCACTGCACTGTTGCACTATTTTACTCTGTCTATTCTATTTTACTCTTTTTATTATTGTCTATTTTTTAAACTGCAATAGAATCAAACCATAAACAAGGTGGCCTATTGGGATGTTAGATCCTAATATGAAAAACTGTGATTTTATGTCTTTTTTCTGTTGTGAAGCACCTTGAGCTGCAATTATTGTATGAAAGGTGCTATACAAATAAAGTTTATTATTATTAGTAGTAGTAGTAGTAGTAGTTCAGCTTTTTATATGTTGATTGGTCTGGTCAGGGCCGCCTCAGGGGGTGTGCGAGCAGTGAGGTCGCACGGGGCCTTGCAAAAAATTAAAATTAAAATAATAATAATTTTTTTTTCTTTTTTGCGAGGCCCCCCTTCCCGCGAGGCCCTTTTTCATCACATACCTAAAATCTAGTTTTGCTTATATGCTTATATATTTCACATTAGACACGTTTGTAGAATGTGTCTGACTTGTTCCGGGCTCTGCGGCTCTGCAGATATACTATTGGAGCTCTGTGGCTCTGCATACACTATTGGAGCTCTGCGGCTCTGCAGCAGATATACTATTGGTTTCAACGAGGGGAGGGGTTACAGGTAAGGTAGTCGGCCGGCGTGCGTCTGTCTGACTATTTCCACAGGAGCGCATGCAGCATTGGAGGTTATGCCAAGACGAAGAGGACGGTCGTTCGGCAGATGGACTGAAGATGAAAGTTGTTGCATGTTAGAAAGTTCAGTCAGGCTAGCCATGTCGGCTTAGCTAAAGGCAGGGACAGCTAGTTAGCTTTAGCTACGGTATAGAGTGCTAACGTGTGGTTCAGTTGGGCTAGCCATGTCGGCTAGTAGCTTAGCTAAAGGCTAACTAGCGTTAGCTAACCTAGAGAGAGCGCGTGCAGCATTGGAGGTTATGCCAAGATGAAGAGGACGGTCGTTCGGCAGATGAACGGCAGTTGTTTCCTTCCTCTTGGACGTTTGGTGAGTTTTTAATGCACTCTATTCTATTCCCGCCGTGGAGATATCTCTCTCTCTCTCTCTCTCTCTCTCTCTCTCTCTCTCTCTCTCTCTCTCTCTCTCTCTCTCTCTCTCTCTCGGGCCGGCTAGCTATCGTGGCTAATGTTATGTTGGCTAACGTTATGTGGAGCCAGCGGGCCGGCTAGCTGTCGTAGCTAACGTTATTATTGAGCCAAGCGGGCCGGCTAGCTGTCGTAGCTAACGTTATATTGAGCCAAGCGGGCCGGCTAGCTGTTGTAGCTAACGTTATATTGAGCCAAGCGGGCCAGCTAGCTGTCGTAGCTAACGTTATATTGAGCCAAGCGGGCCGGCTAGCTGTCGTAGCTAACGTTGTATTGAGCCAAGCGGGCCGGCTAGCTGTCGTAGCTAACATTATATTGAGCCAAGCGGGCCAGCTAGCTGTCGTAGCTAACGTTATATTGAGCCAAGCGGGCCGGCTAGCTGTCGTAGCTAACGTTATATTGAGCCAAGCGGGCCGGCTAGCTGTCGTAGCTAACGTTATATTGAGCCAAGCGGGCCGGCTAGCTGTCGTAGCTAACGTTGTATTGAGCCAAGCGGGCCGGCTAGCTGTCGTAGCTAACGTTATATTGAGCCAAGCGGGCCGACTAGCTGTCGTAGCTAACGTTATATTGAGCCAAGCGGGCCGGCTAGCTGCCGTAGCTAACGTTATATTGAGCCAAGCGGGCCGGCTAGCTGTCGTAGCTAACGTTATATTGAGCCAAGCGGGCCGGCTAGCTGTCGTAGCTAATGTTCTGTCGAGCTAGCGTCAGTTACTTTGTTTTCTCTGGTATAGACCCTCTTCTCTTTGGATTTAAGTGTTGATCTTTGTCCTTTTGGATCTATGTTATGTATATTCATGTTGCATTTGTGAAGTTATCTTTTCCTTCTGTTTTGTTCTTCCATTAAAAGTTGAATATCCTTTAGGGGCTCATCTTAGCTGTCTTGCTTATCTATCTATCTATCTATCTATCTATCTATCTATCTATCTATCTATCTATCTATCTATCTATCTATCTATCTATCTATCTATCTATCTATCTATCTATCTATCTATCTATCTCTCTCTCTCTCTCTCTCTCTCTCTCTCTGTGTTCTGAGGTGTCCTGTGTTCTGAGCTGTGTTCTGAGCTGTGTGCTGAGCTGTGTTCTGCATGTGTTCTGTGTTCTGAGATGTGTTCTGAGCTGTGTTCTGAGCTGTGTTCTGAGCTGTGTGCTGAGCTGTGTTCTGCATGTGTTCTGTGTTCTGAGGTGTCCTATGTTCTGAGCTGTGTTCTGAGCTGTGTTCTGTGCTGTGTTCTGCATGTGTTCTGTGTTCTGAGCTGTGTTCTGAGCTGTGTTCTGAGATGTGTTCTGTGTTCTGAGCTGTGTTCTGAGCTGTGTTCTGAGCTTATATAGTGCTTTTACTAACTATTATATTTCTCTCTCCTCTGGTCAGGGGCATTGCCGGTTCTGTGCAGCGATAACACTGTATATTGACTGTAGAACGGGAGCTCTCTCTCTCTCTCTCTCTCTCTCTCTCTCTCTCTCTCTCTCTCTCTCTCTCTCTCTCTCTCTCTATCAAATTTATTTTTTACCTTTAGGGGGGGGGGGGGGTGGGGGGGGGGGGCTCGCGTCTGGGCCTCGCATTTCTCCCAGGTGGCCCTGGGTCTGGTGACGAACAAAAGAATACTGGTTTTCTGTCCACATCTAAACCAACACCTGAGCGCATGACAACATCACCTTGGTTTTGAGGTTTCCCCCTGGCATATCTTGGTGTATGACTGAATCTCGGCTGTTAAAGAACCCAAGACGCCTATCGTAAAGAGTAGGGGGTTCTCCGACATTCCTGGCCAAATTCCCAATCAGGTCTCTGAAATCAAGGCCACCTAATCATCCCTTCCCCTTAATTGGCTGATATCAATCCCTGTCTCCTGAGCCTGTGGGGAGCGCTTTGAGTGTCTAGAAAAGCGCTATATAAATGTAATGAATTATTAATTATTAATATTATATTTATGAGTTATATGATAAAAACAAATCCAGCTATGGGAAGAGAGCAACTCCCAGGAATAGACTGTAAACAAGCATTGGTTTTTTATTTATAAATGCTCTTAGTAATGCTATTTATGTGTTTAAAATGGACACGCTTGAAGCCCCCATGTCCAATTAAAGTCTGTCACAGTTTCTGACACAGTGCCTATTAACATTTAACGCTCAACCAAATCGTTTTTCTAATGACACGGCGACAATAGATTACCTGGTGAATCTGCTGGAAGGTTCCCCGCTGAGCCTCTTCAACGCTCATCCGACGTTTTTGCTTCTGAACTCAAATGAGTGTACGACCACCCCGTATGGGGCCAGCAGGCCGGCCAGTGTCTGCTCGATCTCCGCCAGGACAAACTTCCCATACGTGAGTTCGTTTCCCGTTTCCAAGGGTTGGCAGTGGAGTCTGACTGGAATGACGGCTCTCTCATTTCCGCATTCCAATGTGGGTTGAACCGGGAGATTGGTCGGGAGATGCCGTTATACGGAAAATAATCCACGCTGGACGAAACCGTCAGAATTGTCGGACCGTAAATCCTTATGGAGGAGTGACGTGCAGAGACCCACGCTCTCTTCGGCCCCCCCATGCCGGAGTGGTTGATTTTCACGAACCCCGACGGGAAAGGCAGAGTTATGCCGAGGAGGGCTCCCGTCGTTTCACTACACCGAGGATGTCAGTTTTTTCGGTCCTAATCCACTCTGGAGCTGACGAGAGCTTTATTGACGGCGAAGTGGCCAGGTCTCTGGGCTTTGGAGTTAGAACCACTCGACTCGCCCCTGGAGGCCAAAGCACTTAACGACATGCCGCTGGCTAAGATCAAGTTTCAGACCGCTCCCGTTACTTTTTTGTTGTCCAGTAATCATCGGAGATTATCACACTTTTGGTCATCTCTTGTCCTCTCACTCCCCTGGTGCTTGGCTATCTGTGGCTTAAAAGACACAACCCGCAAGTCGACTGGGCCTCAGGCAAGGTAATGTCCTGGAGCAGCTACTGCCACGCTAACTGTGCTCCGCACAACCCTCTCTGACACTCCGTCTTCGCCACTTGAAGTCTCCGACTTGTCTTCTGTTCCCAGGCATGATATTTCCGCGGTATTCTCTATACAAGGGGTGATGTCGCACCATCGGCCGTATGACTGCGCCATTGACCTCCTGCCGGGGGCTCCCCTGCCCAGCAGTCGTCTGTTTAACGTCTCGTGCCCGGAACGGGAAGTGATGGAAAAATATATTCAGGAATTTCTGGTGGGAGGCTTGATTCGTGTCTCGTCATCTCCCGTGGGGGCGTGGTTCTTTTTTGTCTGCAAGAAAGATGGAACTCTAAGACCGTCTATTGATTACATTACGGTGACAAATAAATGCCCGCTGCCCCTCATCAGCTCTGCCTTCGGGTCTCTGCACGGTGCCACTGTCTTTTCCAAGTTGGATCTGCGCAGGGCTTACCACCTTGTTCGCATTCGGGAGGATGATGAGTGGAAGACTGCTTTTAATACACCTATCGGCCACTTTGAGTATCTCATGATGCCGGTCGGCCTCACCAGCGCTCCAGCAGTATCTCATGATGCCGTTCGGCCTCACCAGCGCTCCAGCAGTATCTCATGATGCCGTTTGGCCTCAGCAGTGCTCCAGCAGTATCTCATGATGCCATTTGGCCTCAGCAGTGCTCCAGCAGTATCTCATGATGCCATTTGGTGGAAAATAATTATGACATCGGCAACAGGGAGCTGCTGGCTGTGAAGCTGGCACTAGAGGCACTGGCTGGAGGGAGCGGTCCTTCCCTTCATCGTTTGGACCGATCATAAGAACCTTGTCTATCTCCAGTCTGCCAAGCGTCTCAACTCCCGTCAGGCCCGGGTTCACAGAATGTCAAACCTGATGCCTTGTCCCGTCTCTTCTGGGAGGAGGAGTCCAGTTCCGACCCAGACCCCATTCTGTCGCCCTCCTGCTTTATAGCTGCTATCACCCGGGACATCGAACACACAGCATGCACAACCCGAGCCCAGCAAGGGTCTGCCGAACCGCCTGTTCGTCCCAGGCTCCACTCGTTCGGCTGTTCTACAATGGGCACACTCCCCCGAGATTATATCCTGCACCCTGGTATTTTTGTAGCAACACTTCTGGTGGCCTACCATGGAGACAGACACATGGGCCTTCGTGTTGGTCTGTACCACCTGCGCCCGGGGCAAGGCGACCCACTCAGCGCCATCGGGGCTCCTCCATCCGCTACCCGTCCCATGCCGGCCATGGTCGCATATATCGATTGACTTTGTCACAGGACTGCCCTCTTCAGATGGTAATACCGCCTCCTAACTATGGTGGACCATTTTTGTCGTCTGTGGTGTCGGATCGGGGGCCGCAGTTTCCATCTCAGTTCTGGCGGGCGTTCTGTTCTCTCTCGTTTGTCCTCTGGTTTTCACCCACAGTCTAACGGGCAGACTGTGCATGCCAACGAAAATATGGAGACGGCTCTGCACTGTGTGGTCACCTCCATTCCCACCTCATGGAGTCGGCAACTGGTTTGGGTGGAGTACGCTCACAACTCGCTCGAGAGCTCGGCTACTGGACTCTCCCCTTTCCAGTGTGCTCTCGGGTATCAACACCCGACCACGAGGTGGAAATCAGTGTCCCGTTAGCCCAGGAGTTCGTTCGTGGAGGAAGGCTCGGTCTGCACTACTCCGCTCTCCTTCGCGGTACCAGCGACAGTCTGACCTTCATCGGGTTCTGGCCCCACCCTATCGTCTGGGCCAGGAGGTGTGGTTGTCTACCCGCAATCTTCCGCTTAAGGTGGAATGCCGCAAGTTGGCACAATTCTTTTTTCGCATCAAACGGATTATTAACCGCTCCTCTGTACGTCTCTGGCTCCCACGCTCCATACAACCTTTCATGTCTCCCGGATCAAGCCCGTTTCATCCTGCCCTCTGTCTCCCCCTACCCCCGTCCCACCAGCCCCCCGGATTATCGATGACCATCCCGCCTAAACGGTCCGGCAGCTCCTGGATGTGCGCCGTTGGGGTCGGGTCTGTAGTACCTGATTGGGAGGGGTACGGTCCCGAGCTCCACGTCGGCTGATCCTGGACCCATCCATCGTGGCCAGCTTCCATGACGAGCATCCTGGTCTTCCCGGAGGTGGAGGGGGGGTACTGTCACAGTTCCTACCTGGCTACTCCCTCCCTCCCTCTCTTTCTCTCTCTCTCTCTCTCTCTCTCTCTCTCTCTCTCTCTCTCTCTCTCTCTCTCTCTCTCTCTCTCTCTCTCTCTCTTATTTCCTTGTTAAGTCAGGTGCAGAGTGCAGGTGTGCTGCTGTCAGCGGAGCAGCTGATTGACGTCTGTGGGCCAATTACGTCAGGGATATAACCCGCCCCAGATATATTTCCTAGTTAGACGTGTTATTCTGCTCTCTCGTATTGTTCTCTAGTCCATTATTCTCCGACCGTGTCTAACCCTTGTTCTCATCCTTCCCCACAGTCCTACCTGGCTCTACACCCTGTTCTCTGGCTCTCGACAAGACGTGCTCTGACCCCTGCCTGCCTGATAACTGTCCTTGCCTTTTCCCGAAACGTATGAGGACCTGCACCCGTCTTGATC